>NC_069503.1:1017453747-1017638747 GCF_027579735.1 Bombina bombina
GCAAAAAAAGTACTTGCCTCACTTTTTCAATAGCATTGAGTAAGAACGTTTGACCGATATCTCTTTTAATTCATTTAATTTTCTTTTAATTCAATCTTAGTTTGGATATGTCCTTTTAAAGTATAGCAATGCTCATGACAATAAAAAAGTATATTTTGGTGCCTGGGTATAATTCAGAGCAGAACATTGGGTATTATAGATGTCATCTTAGATGGCCATGTTTTGCAATATCCCATGAGATTAAGTTTAAGTTTTTGTTATGATATAATAATATTTCTGGTAACATCTGCAAAAATCCCTTGTCAGGTTCAACAGCAGAGGAAACAGCAAGATTTTTCTGGAGAAACATAAATAAAGACATTAGAAAAAACCTGCAGAGGCCTAGTTTCCATTGAGGTGGTAAATTATGGAAACTGGTAAAAAATACATTTATCTCCATTAAAGTCTGCCACCTGTTTCCACACTTTAGCACCTCAATGGAAACTAGGCCAGATTGCCTTTAGTTTGTGAGAGATGCATGGAAAGCTAATAATATTGTGCACAATTAACAGCTTCCTGGTAAAACTTTCAGAAGTTCCATTAAACTTTCTGAACTATGAGAAGTGATAGTGATTTATTTTGGTATTTTAATCAATAGTTGGCATTAAAGGGACAGTAAACCCTAATATTTTTATTCTTTAATCAAAAATATCTTGTTTAATTATATTTATAAATCAGCTTTTTTTTTTAAACGTTTTCTTTTAATGTTTAGATTTTACCCTCATAATTTCTTTTATTTGCAATTAGACAGCCCACCCACCGCTTCTCCTTACTATTTTTTTTTTTTTACCTTTTGTGTGTTCTGCCTATCACTGCGTTACCGATCGCGCCATTGCATTGTATTGAGCGCACTCCGTCATTATCTAAAAAAAAAAATTCGGATTCTGCGCATGCGCACTTTGTTACTCTTTCCCTCAGCTGTCTTACTGTCAGTGAGGTAAACAACGGATTGCCGCTTTTGCAATCTCTTTGTTACATCAATAGTAGTCCAGTCAATTAAAATATGCACCTATCTGATTAACTTTACAGAACTAAGAATGTGTAGCAAAGATTCACTATTTTTTCATGCCAAAAAATAATTTCAATATGTATGCTAGGCTGTATAATAATAAAAGATTGAACTAGATAGGAAGAAAAATATGTAAATGGATAAAGCACATACTGCATTGTACCTTATACCGGTATTTTCATTTTTTTTCCATTGTTGCTCAGTGCCTTTATTTCCATGAGCTTCATGAGCGCACTCATTAGCATGGTCAGGGGGTGTGTCAAGGGGCGGATAGAAAAACAAAAACATTAGATTGTGTCAGAGGGCGGAGTTTAGAATATACAACTGGGAATTTTTTTCTAATAAACAAAGTCTTCTGTTTACTGACCCTTTAAGAATAAAGTTTATGTATAAATATGCTTATCTGAAACAAGAATGTGTACAAGAGTACTATGTGCTAATTATGGAATTAAAGGGACAATCTAGTCAAAATTTATAAGCACATAGATTAATTATCAATATACATGTATTGGCAAAAATGCTTCTAGTAAACGTTATCGCTGTTTTAGCGCAAACATTTTTCTGTGCATGTGAAGCATATATTCTCAGTGCACCAGTACCTTAAATACTGCAGCTGCACAGAGCACCAGTAGGGCTTGTATCATATGAGCAAATTGAGTCATTACCAGATGGTACAAGCACCTTAAGTGTTTAAAATGCTAGTGCATACATAAATACACTTTAGAAACAGCTATAGATTTTATTAGAAGCATTTTTTTGCTAATACAGGAAATAGGTAAATAATTTCCTTTAAAGAAACATTAAACAATTTGAGATGGCAATATAAAATGATAGCTTGCATATATATTTTTATATAGTCACGTTGATTGGAGTAGCCGTGTTAGTCCAGAGATTTAAATATCAACATAACAATGCAATACTCTTGTTATTTTAATATATATATACACACATAAGGAGCGAATAAGGAGCACTCTCACAAACAGTATTTAAATGCCAGGGTGCTGAATAATGAATAATGATTATGTACAGCAAGCATGAGACCGGGTCTGATGAAGGGGAGCATTCACCGAAACGTCACTGAATAAACTACATTGTTTGCTTTAATGAAGTCCAGAGACTGCTGTCTCCTGCTTGCTGTATATATATATAAACATCTACAATATATTTTTATTGTTTATTTTGTCTCCTTTTCCTGTAATTCCATTCTGAAATTGTGAGCTTTGCAGTTCCTGTTAGAAATGGACATGCAGAACACTGTTATATTACACACAGCCTTTGGCTGCAAACTCTAGTGACCTATTTATAGCTGTACCTAATTTGCCAAAGCAGAGGAAAAGCCTACGTTACAAAGGGCAGTGCCCATTTCTTTATAGACACTAAAGCTTTACACTTATTTTGTCAATATTTAAACAACTAATGAAACTTTAAAAAAATACATCTATGTTGTTCTCAGACTAATATTTTCTTTGAATGGATCATTCTATCTAGCATTTATTTAGTGCTTTAACGTCCCTTTAAACTAAAGATAATTTTAAACTTATTTAAAGCCTCTAAGCATTAATCCTATGATTGTTGACAGCATTTTTTTTGTTCTAAACCAGTTAAAAAAAATTAACATTGGACAATTATTTAGTAGTTACTAAATCTCATCTTTCCCTTTATCTAATGTAAACTGATACAGGCCCATTTATCAAAGGGCTTGCGGACCTGATCCGACACTGCAGATCAGGTCCGCAAGACCTCGCTAAATGCGGAGAGCAATACGCTCTCCGCATTTAACATTGCACCAGCAGCTCACAAGAGCTGCTGGTGCAACGCCGCCCCCTGCTGACTCGCGGCTAATCGGCCGCCAGCAGGGAGCTGTCAATCAACCCGATCGTATTCGATCGGGTTGATGTCCGGCGATTCCTGTCCGCCTGTTCAGAGCAGGCGGACAGGGTTATGGAGCAGCGGTCTTTAGACCGCTGCTTCATAACTTGTGTTTCTGGCGAGTCTGAAGACTCGCCAGAAACACGGCCCTTCAAGCTACGTACGGAGCTTGATAAATGGGCCTGTAAATGTTATCATCTTAATGTTGTCAATTAATATGACTTCATTGTCTATGGGAATCAACATTTGAATCTAATATTCATATTTACACTTGACTAATAATACCTTTAGTATTCAAAAGTATTAACATTAATTCTAAAAATCATTTAAATAATACAATAAATGTCAAGGGGAACATTTGTTTTACAATTTCAATGCCAAAAAACAGACATTGACCAATCCCTAAGTATAGACCATATCCGATTGCCCTACAATAAGTATAATCAGAAATAGCTTCAGATTTGTGTTTAGCAGCATAATGCATGCACACTGTTAGACAGCAAGTACAGATAGCGGTGTTGTTATTAATGTATACTACAGATCCTCCTGTTTTAGGAAATTAATTGTTCCTCTCTGTAGCAACTTTAAAAAACACGTTATGGGCCAGATTACGAGTTGAGCGCTATTTAAAGCTTTCGCTCATGCACTAAGTGCGCTAGAAGTAAACCTTTTGCTTTTTCAAATTGTGCTCGTATTACAAGTTGAAAGTAAAAAGTTATTGCTTGCACACTAACCTGATGCGCGCAAAAGGCTGAACATAGGATATTGAGCGCTTGATAACCTATTCAATCCCATATAAGTCAATAGTGGAAAAATGGAAATAACCTAACTCCTCACTCGCGCACTAACCCGAACGCATATTCTTAAAATGCGCTAACCCGACATGAAAATATGAATATTTCTCCAACATTGGTGTGTCCGGTCCACGGCGTCATCCTTACTTGTGGGAATATCTCTTCCCCAACAGGAAATGGCAAAGAGTCCCAGCAAAGCTGGCCATATAGTCCCTCCTAGGCTCCGCCCACCCCAGTCATTCTCTTTGCCGTTGCACAGGCAACATCTCCACGGAGATGGTTAAGAGTATGTGGTGTTTAGTTGTAGTTTTTTTATTCTACTATCAAGTGTTTGTTATTTTAAAATAGTGCTGGTATGTACTATTTACTCTGAAACAGAAAAAGATGAAGATTTCTGTTTGTGAGAGGAAGATGATTTTAGCAGACAGTAACTAAAATCGATTGCTGTTTCCACATAGGACTGTTGAGATGAAGTAACTTCAGTTGGGGGAAACAGTTAGCAGACTTTTCTGCTTAAGGTATGACTAGCCATATTTCTAACAAGACTGTGTAATGCTGGAAGGCTGTCATTTCCCCTTATGGGGACCGGTAAGCCATTTTCTTAGTCTCAAACAAAATAAAGGGCTTAATATGGGCTATAAAACTGGTGGACACTTTTATGGGCTAAATCGATTGCTTTATTTGGACATTTTATACATGTTTTTTGCAGATAATCACACTTATAAACTTGGGGAACGTTTTTTAACGTCAGGCACTATGTTAGACACCTTTTCCAGTCAGGAAGGGCCTTCCCAGTTGTAGGCTGAGCCTCATTTTCGTGCCATTACTGCGCAGTTGTTTTTGAGAGCAAGACATGCAGATGCATGTGTGAGGACCTGAAAGTAGTTGGAAAAGTTCCTAGAAGGCGTCATTTGGTATCGTATTCCCCTCTGGGCTTGGTAAAGTCACTGCAAAGGCTGTAGCTGGGACTGTATAGGGGTTAAATCTGTAACCGGCTCCGGTTTAGTTATTTTAAGGGTTAAAGCTCTGAAAATTGGTGTGCAATACTTTTAAGGCTTTAAGACACTGTGGTGAAATTTTGGTAAATTTTGAACAATTCCTTCATATTTTTTCACATATTCAGTAATAAAGTGTGCTCTGTTTAAAATTTAAAGAGACAGTAACGGTTTTGTTTTAAAACGTTTTTTGTGCTTTATTGACAAGTTTAAGCCTGTTAACATGTCTGTGCCTTCAGATAAGCTATGTTCTATGTGTATGAAAGTCAATGTGTCTCCCCCTTCAAAATTGTGTGATAATTGGGCCATAGCGTCCAAACAATGTAAGGACAATACTGTCACAGATAATGAAGTTGCCCAAGATGATTCATCAGATGAAGGGAGTAGACATGGTTCTACATCATCTCCTTCTGTGTCTATACCAGTTTTGCCCACGCAGGAGGCCCCTAGTACTTCTAGCGCGCCAATGCTTATTACCATGCAACAATTGACGGCTGTAATGGATAACTCCATAGCAAATATTTTATCCAAAATGCCTGCATATCAGAGAAAGTGCGATTGCTCTGTTTTAAACACTGAAGAGCAGGAGGGCGCTGATGATAATTGTTCTGTCATACCCTCACACCAATCTGAAGGGGCCATGAGGGAGGTTTTGTCAGATGGGGAAATTTCAGATTCAGGAAAAATTTCTCAACAGGCTGAACCTGATGTTGTGACATTTAAATTTAAATTAGAACATCTCCGCGCACTGCTTAAGGAGGTGTTATCTACTCTGGATGATTGTGACAACTTGGTCATTCCAGAAAAATTATGCAAGATGGACAAGTTCCTAGAGGTTCCGGTGCACCCCGACGCTTTTCCTATACCCAAGCGGGTGGCGGACATAGTGAATAAGGAGTGGGAGAAGCCCGGCATACCTTTTGTTCCCCCTCCTATATTTAAGAAATTATTTCCTATGGTCGACCCCAGAAAGGACTTATGGCAGACAGTCCCTAAGGTCGAGGGGGCAGTTTCTACTCTAAACAAGCGCACTACTATTCCTATCGAGGATAGTTGTGCTTTCAAAGATCCTATGGATAAAAAATTGGAGGGTTTGCTTAAAAAGATTTTTGTACAGCAAGGTTACCTTCTACAACCCATTTCGTGCATTGTTCCTGTCACTACAGCAGCGTGGTTCTGGTTCGAGGAACTAGAAAAGTCGCTCAGTAGAGAGACTCCATATGAGGAGGTTATGGACAGAGTTCACGCACTTAAGTTGGCTAACTCTTTTATTTTAGATGCCGCTTTGCAATTAGCTAGATTAGCGGCGAAAAATTCAGGGTTTGCAATTGTGGCGCGCAGAGCGCTTTGGCTAAAGTCTTGGTCAGCGGATGTATCATCCAAGACAAAATTGCTTAACATCCCCTTCAAGGGTAAAACTCTCTTTGGACCAGAATTGAAAGAGATTATCTCAGACATCACTGGGGGAAAGGGCCACGCCCTCCCACAAGATAGGCCTTTCAAGGCCATGAATAAGTCTAATTTTCGTTCCTTTCGTAATTTCAGGAACGGACCGGCCTCTAATTCTGCATCCTCTAAGCAAGAGGGTAATGCCTCACAGTCCAAACCAGCCTGGAAACCGATGCAAGGCTGGAACAAGGGTAAGCAGACCAAGAAGCCTGCTACCGCTAACAAAACAGCATGAAGGAGTAGCCCCCGATCCGGGACCGGATCTATTGGGGGGCAGACTCTCTCTCTTTGCTCAGGCTTGGGCAAGAGATGTTCAGGATCCCTGGACGCTAGAAATAGTTTCTCAGGGTTATCTTCTGGAATTCAAGGAACTACCCCCAAGGGGAAGGTTCCACATGTCTCTCTTATCTTCAAACCAAATAAAGAGATGGGCGTTCTTACATTGTGTAGAAGACCTGTTAAAGATGGGAGTGATACACCCAGTTCCGATGACGGAACAAGGAATGGGATTTTACTCAAATCTGTTCGTAGTTCCCAAAAAAGAGGGAACCTTCAGACCAATTCTGGACTTAAAGATCCTAAACAAATTTCTCAGGGTAACATCGTTCAAAATGGAAACCATTCGAACGATTCTACCCACTATCCAGGAAGGTCAATTTATGACTACCGTGGATCTAAAGGATGCGTACCTACATATTCCTATCCACAAAGAACATCATCAGTTCCTAAGGTTCGCCTTTCTGGACAAACATTACCAGTTTGTGGCCCTCCCATTCGGATTAGCCACTGCTCCAAGGATTTTCACAAAGGTACTCGGGTCCCTTCTAGCGGTTCTAAGACCGAGGGGCATTGCAGTAGTACCATACTTGGATGACATTCTAATACAAGCGTCGTCCCTTTCAAAAGCAAAGGCTCATACAGACATCGTTCTGGCCTTTCTCATATCTCACGGATGGAAGGTGAACATAGAAAAAAGTTCTCTGTCTCCGTCAACAAGAGTTCCCTTCTTGAGAACAATAATAGATTCCTTAGAAATTAGGATTTTTCTGACAGATGTCAGAAAGTCAAAACTTCTAAGCGCTTGTCAAGTTCTTCATTCTGTTCCACGTCCTTCCATAGCTCAGTGCATGGAAGTAGTAGGGTTGATGGTTGCAGCAATGGACATAGTTCCTTTTGCGCGAATTCATCTAAGACCATTACAACTGTGCATGCTGAAACAGTGGAATGGGGACTATACAGACTTGTCTCCAGTGATTCAAGTAGATCAGAAGACCAGAGATTCACTCCGTTGGTGGCTAACCCTGGGCCACCTATCCCAGGGAATGAGCTTCCGCAGACCAGAGTGGGTCATTGTCACGACCGACGCCAGTCTAGTGGGCTGGGGCGCGGTCTGGGAATCCCTGAAAGCTCAGGGACTATGGTCTCGGGAAGAGTCTCTTCTCCCGATAAACATTCTGGAACTAAGAGCGATATTCAATGCTCTCAGGGCTTGGCCTCAGCTTGCAAAGGCCAGATTCATAAGATTCCAATCAGACAACATGACGACTGTTGCGTATATCAATCATCAGGGGGGAACAAGGAGTTCCCTGGCGATGAAAGAAGTGACCAAAATAATACAATGGGCGGAGGATCACTCCTGCCATCTATCTGCGATCCACATCCCAGGTGTTGAAAACTGGGAAGCGGATTATCTGAGTCGTCAGACATTCCATCCGGGGGAGTGGGAACTCCACCCGGAGATCTTTGCCCAGTTGTCTCAATTATGGGGCATTCCAGACATGGATCTGATGGCGTCTCGTCAGAACTTCAAGGTTCCTTGCTACGGGTCCAGATCCAGGGATCCCAAGGCGACTCTAGTGGATGCACTAGTAGCACCTTGAACCTTCAACCTAGCTTATGTGTTTCCACCGTTTCCTCTCATTCCCAGGCTGGTAGCCAGGATCAAACAGGAGAGGGCCTCGGTGATCTTGATAGCTCCTGCGTGGCCACGCAGGACTTGGTATGCAGACCTGGTGAATATGTCATCGGTTCCACCATGGAAGCTACCTTTGAGACAGGACCTTCTTGTTCAGGGTCCATTCGAACATCCAAATCTGGTCTCCCTCCAGCTGACGGCTTGGAGATTGAACGCTTGATTCTATCAAACCGTGGGTTTTCAGATTCTGTGATAGATACTCTGGTTCAGGCCAGAAAACCGGTAACTAGAAAGATTTACCATAAAATATGGAAAAGATATATCTGCTGGTGTGAATCCAAGGGATTCCCATGGAATAAGATAAAAATTCCTAAGATTCTTTCCTTTCTGCAAAAAGGTTTGGATAAAGGATTATCTGCGAGTTCTCTAAAGGGACAGATTTCTGCTTTATCTGTCTTACTACACAAACGACTGGCAGCTGTGCCAGATGTTCAAGCATTTGTTCAGGCTCTGGTTAGGATCAAGCCTGTTTACAGACCTTTGACTCCTCCCTGGAGTTTAAATCTAGTTCTTTCAGTTCTTCAAGGGGTTCCGTTTGAACCTCTACATTCCATAGATATTAAGTTGTTATCTTGGAAAGTTTTGTTTTTGGTTGCTATTTCTTCTGCTAGAAGAGTTTCAGAGTTATCTGCTCTGCAGTGTTTTCCGCCCTATCTGGTGTTCCATGCAGATAAGGTGGTTTTACGTACTAAGCCTGGTTTTCTTCCAAAGGTTGTTTCTAACAAAAATATTAACCAGGAGATAGTTGTACCTTCTTTGTGTCCGAATCCAGTTTCAAAGAAGGAACGTTTGTTACACAATTTGGACGTAGTCCGTGCTCTAAAATTCTATTTAGAAGCTACAAAAGATTTCAGACAAACATCTTCTCTGTTTGTCGTCTATTCTGGTAAAAGGAGAGGTCAAAAAGCGACTTCTACCTCTCTTTCCTTTTGGCTTAAAAGCATCATCCGATTGGCTTACGAGACTGCCGGACGGCAGCCTCCTGAAAGAATCACAGCTCACTCCACTAGGGCTGTGGCTTCCACATGGGCCTTCAAGAACGAGGCTTCTGTTGATCAGATATGTAAGGCAGCGACTTGGTCTTCACTGCACACTTTTGCCAAATTTTACAAATTTGATACTTTTGCTTCTTCGGAGGCTATTTTTGGGAGAAAGGTTTTGCAAGCCGTGGTGCCTTCCGTTTAGGTAACCTGATTTGCTCCCTCCCTTCATCCGTGTCCTAAAGCTTTGGTATTGGTTCCCACAAGTAAGGATGACGCTGTGGACCGGACACACCAATGTTGGAGAAAACAGAATTTATGCTTACCTGATAAATTACTTTCTCCAACGGTGTGTCCGGTCCACGGCCCGCCCTGGTTTTTTAATCAGGTCTGATGAATTATTTTCTCTAACTACAGTCACCACTGTACCATATGGTTTCTCCTATTTTTTCCTCCTGTCCGTCGGTCGAATGACTGGGGTGGGCGGAGCCTAGGAGGGACTATATGGCCAGCTTTGCTGGGACTCTTTGCCATTTCCTGTTGGGGAAGAGATATTCCCACAAGTAAGGATGACGCCGTGGATCGGACACACCGTTGGAGAAAGTAATTTATCAGGTAAGCATAAATTCTGTTTTTACATTTCAATGTTCTTCACATAGCAGAATATGTTATATTATCCATAAATATATATTTCTATTTATATCTGAGGGTGTTTTGGTACAATATATATATATATATATCTATATATATATATATATATCTATATATAGATCCTGGAAATAAATTGCACTCTGTGGATTTGAACAAAGTGTTTTACTGCGTGATGTTTCGGCGTTTTCACCCCTTCCTCAGATATATATATATATATATATATATATATTTTGCATACAAAGAGAGAAGCGCTCTACCAGGAACGAACAACAGCTCAGTGGCTTGTTCTATGGCGATTTACCACCCGGAAGCAGCCTCTTTTAGACCAGTGTGCTTTTCACAGAAGAAAACTTTCCTGAAGTATATCAGTCTGATCCTGCCAAGTAAGGTCAGTCCAGCCCCGAAATACCAGGCAATTCTCCTCTGAACAAGGAACATGACAACCCCAGACGATCGTTTCGGCCTCCTATGGGCCTCGTCAGTGAGGTGCAGCCACATTCCTCTAAGCACACTGGGCAAGGAGTCCACGTCTGGTTTCCCCCATCACCCATAGGGAGACTTCCCCAGGGTCATAATAATTTGCATACAAAGAGAGAAGCGCTCTACCAGGAACGAACAACAGCTCAGTGGCTTGTTCTATGGCGATTTACCACCCGGAAGCAGCCTCTTTTAGACCAGTGTGCTTTTCACAGAAGAAAACTTTCCTGAAGTATATCAGTCTGATCCTGCCAAGTAAGGTCAGTCCAGCCCCGAAATACCAGGCAATTCTCCTCTGAACAAGGAACATGACAACCCCAGACGATCGTTTCGGCCTCCTATGGGCCTCGTCAGTGAGGTGCAGCCACATTCCTCTAAGCACACTGGGCAAGGAGTCCACGTCTGGTTTCCCCCATCACCCATAGGGAGACTTCCCCAGGGTCATAATAATTTGCATACAAAGAGAGAAGCGCTCTACCAGGAACGAACAACAGCTCAGTGGCTTGTTCTATGGCGATTTACCACCCGGAAGCAGCCTCTTTTAGACCAGTGTGCTTTTCACAGAAGAAAACTTTCCTGAAGTATATCAGTCTGATCCTGCCAAGTAAGGTCAGTCCAGCCCCGAAATACCAGGCAATTCTCCTCTGAACAAGGAACATGACAACCCCAGACGATCGTTTCGGCCTCCTATGGGCCTCGTCAGTGAGGTGCAGCCACATTCCTCTAAGCACACTGGGCAAGGAGTCCACGTCTGGTTTCCCCCATCACCCATAGGGAGACTTCCCCAGGGTCATAATAATTTGCATACAAAGAGAGAAGCGCTCTACCAGGAACGAACAACAGCTCAGTGGCTTGTTCTATGGCGATTTACCACCCGGAAGCAGCCTCTTTTAGACCAGTGTGCTATATATAATAGCTATAGATATATACAGATAAATAGGAATATCTATTTAGAAATACATATAACATATTCTGATATGTGCAGAACATTGGAATGCCAAATATTTACAGTAAATACACAGTATAACACTTTATTAAATATGAATATTACATAAATATGTTTTTCATGTTATCATCTACTTGACAACAAAGGGCTCCAATGCACTTATAAATATGTCTATATATGTGTACATATGTATTTATGTGTTTATATGTGTATATACATATATACACTTATAAATACATATCTATAAATATATAGACACACATATATATATATATATATATATATTTACACATACATACATAGACATCTTTAGACAAGTATATGTATGTATCTCTATGTTAAAGCCCTTTGTCTGCCTTTTTTTCTCTTTAACACCTGAGATCTCATCTTTGAGCCCTTATAATTTTTTTTCTGCAATATTTTTTTTAATAATTTATTTTAGTGTTATTATGAGTGTAACTTTTTGTGAAATGTATTTTTGATGTGTTTTGCGAAACAGTTGATCACGCTTACTTTCAACTTGTAATACTAGTGCAATTTAACTTGCGCACAAACACAAAAACCCGATATTGCTTGCGTGCTAACGCTAGTGCGCCACTCGTAATCTGGCCCATTATGTCTTATATAGGGAAGTAATGTGATCATTGACTGTTTGTTTACTTCCACATATACGTGTACTGTAGAACGGAAGTATCAGATAGATCATGTTTGTTGTCATGTATTGGCAATCTTTGTTTTTTGCTTTACAGATAAAGCTGTGGTATGACAAGGTTGATTACCAATTAAATGTCACAATATTAGGAGCAAAAGATCTACCGTCAAGAGAAGATGGAAGACCGAGGAATCCTTATGTAAAAATTTACTTTCTTCCAGATCGTAGGTATGAACGATAATGTTTGCTTGTGTAGTATGGTATGAAAAATATTTAACCTATATAATTACCACACAAATGCGGTAAAATATTTAATGTATGAAATAAAAAAATAAATTCCAGTGTTGATTTAGATTTTCTTTAACAACAACTTTAAGCATTTTAAGGGAATCAAAGGTAAAGGATTTGATCTGGTTTATTTAGCAATGAAAAATCATATAATATTACTAAATTCTAATAATTTTCATAGCCCAAGTTTTTTTTGTAACAATGGTAAAGTATTCAGTGCTTGCATACAGAGCAGCCTTTTTCAGTAAAAAAACAAACAAACCAAAAAAACTCTATATCAATCAACACTTGTGGTGTGAGAGTTTTCTCATGTGAATCTTATAATAAAGATAGTTGTTAATTAAATGCATATACTGAAATACTAGTTAATGTTTAATTAAGTTCCATATCTCCTAAAAGAAAGTAATTACAATAACTTAATTAAAGATAAGGCATAGACATGAACATATGGATTTCTGTGAAAGCTTCCCATACAACATTTTCAAAGTTTATCAGGCATTCTTTTTTCTATTAAATACTTACCACTAATCACCACGGCATACCAGCTGCATCATGTGTCTTGAAATGTTAACAAAAATTTGAATAGGTTTAAAAAAATAAATATATATATATTTTTATTTATTTATTTATTTTTGTAGTGATAAGAACAAACGAAGAACAAAGACCATGAAGAAAACACTAGAGCCCAAATGGAACCAAACATTTGTTTATTCTCCGGTTCATCGGAGAGAATTTAGAGAAAGAATGCTGGAGATTACACTCTGGGATCAAGCACGGGTTCGAGAGGAAGAAAGTGAATTTTTAGGAGAGGTATGTTGCTGTTTTCAGATTAAATTAAATTATAGCACAACTCTCTCTCTTTACCTTTTTTTATTTTAGGAATTGATTGACACCCTCTGCTGGCGGCCGCAAATCTGCAGGGGGCAGAATTGCACAAGCAGTTCTGGTGAACTGCTTGTGTAATGATAAATGCCGACAGCGTATGCTGTCGGCATTCAACGATGTCTGTCGGACATGATATGCTACAACGTATCATGTCGGACAGACATTGGTAAGTCTACCCCATAGCCATTTATTTTTAGATAAAAAGACAAAAAAAAATGTAATTCCAAAAATTGATACTCAAATCTTGAAGTATATTAAATCTTAAATATTTAGAAAGTTTGAAAGATTTGCTTTGAAGTTTACCTTGTACAATGTTTTTTCCATCTAAAGAGGAGGAGAGTCCACGGCTTCATTCATTACTGTTGGGAATTAAGAACCTGGCCACCAGGAGGAGGCAAAGACACCCCAACCAAAGGCTTAAATACCTCCCCCACTTCCCTCATCCCCCAGTCATTCTTTGCCTTTTGTCACAGGAGGATGGCAGAGAAGTGCCGAAGATCGGAGTAGTCTGTTATGGAGGGTAGTACTCTTCGCAGTGGGACTGGAGTTTTATGTAGTTCTGTGAGCCTCTCAGTGAGAAAGTTAGAGTCCGGAGATGCAGGGAGAGTCTTTCTGCGAAACCATCCCGACTCATATTAACAGCTCCAAAAGCAATCAGCGTTGACGAGTTTCACTGCCTGCTTTCTGCACTTAAGTCCATGTATGTCAGGAGCGAGGCTACTAACCTGTCACCCTTAAAGGGCCGTGTTCCTGTTCCATGGCGTAGATTCTGGTAAGATTGTTTCATTTTTTATTCATAATGATAACATGGAAGACAGGGTCACAGTGTGACGCCTTTTATCTTTAATGAATCGAGGGTTAATAATCCTGGAAAGGGGATTATTGAACAGGGGGGTTTATATATGATATTTTTATTGTGTCATTGCTGTGTTATGTGCAAGATGAGGCTCTGGCAATGTGTGGAATTTTCAGGTTACTGGCGGGAGTATTGCACGGTCCTTTTTGGCGTGTTTTCTCCTTAGTGCAGGGGCGGACCTGCCAGGCATTTTATGTGACCGGTGTGCCTATCTCTCTTCCTCTGTTGATCAGCGCTGCAGGATACAAAACGGTTTCTGTAGTCCGGGTCCTAGGAGGTGGTGAGTGCCCCGGCCATTGGAGGTATAAAGGTGCCTTTTTATAAATTAAGCTATTCCATAATAAGAGCGCAAGCTATGGAGGACTCGTTAGAGGGTTCTCCCTCTTTAACAAAGTCCCATTCCTGTGTTTATTGTGAGGAGGTTCTGGTAGATCAGCCTTGATAAAGTAACGACAGCTAAATGTAATGGGATGTGTAGTACTACTGAGCCGTCCACCTCTGAGGGTTCCTCGTCCCATGAGGTGCGTTGCCTGCATCCATCTCCAATTGCACATGCAGCACACCGGGGTCCAACCGTTACTCCTTCGGAAGAGATTCGTTGGCCGTCAGATTTTGCGGACCAACTGGAATTGGCGGTTTTGAAAGTGATCCATGCCTTACCACGTTCTGTTAAGCGCAATTGTAGGGTGTATCATGGCAGCCAGGCCCAGGTGTTGTTTATGAAATCCCAGAGGCATTATACGATAACGAGGCCCACTCCGACTCTTCGGAGGAGGCCCCTTCTGGGTCGGAGTCGGTGTCATCTAAACCTCCGGCTGCGGAGGAGCCTGATTTTAGGTTTAGGATGGAGAATTTGCGCTTTTTGCTGAGGCAGGTGTTACTACTCTGGAGGTTCCAGAGCCTAAGATTCCGGAGGAACCTTCAATTCCTAAGATAGATAAGGTATACGAAGACAGGGTAGTACCTGGTTCCCGTTAAGATTGCTAATATTATTAAGAATGAAGGTGAGCGATTATGTTCTTCCTTTTCCCCTTCTTCTTTAAGAAACTGTTCCCCATTCCGCTTGAGCTGTGGGGTACCGTGCCTAAGGTGGATGGTGCTATCTCTACGATCACGAAGTGGACAACTATTCCCCTTGAGGATAGTTTGTCATTTAAATAGCCCATGGATAAAAAGCTGGAAAACATTTTAAGAAAGATGCTTCAGCACACAGGGTTTGTTTTTCAGCCAGCAGCTGCCGTTGTGGCGGTTGCTGGAGCTGAGACATATTGGTGTTAATCCCTGTGTTAAGTGGTCGAGGGGGAGACTTCCATCTACGAAATACAGGATAAGATTAAGGCGCTGAAGGTCGCCAATTCTTTCATCTTTGATGCCAATATGCAAATTATTCGCCTGAATGCTAAGGTGTCAGGTTTTACAGTTTTAGCTCGCAGGGCTCTGTGGCTAAAGTATTGGTCGGCGGACATGACCTCTAAGTCGAGGCTGTTGTCGCTGCCTTTTCAAGGAAAGATTCTGTTCAGTCCAGGATTGGATTTGATCATATCCACGGTTACGGGAGGCAAGGGAGCTTTCCTACCGCAGGATAAGAAGGCTAAGCCTAAGGAATGTAATTTTCGTCCCTTTCATGCAGACAAGACCCAGCGCCAGCAGTTTGACACTAAAGCAGACAAGTCCAAGGGAACTTGGAAGCCTGCTCAATCTTGGAACAAGTCTAAGCAGAGCAAGAAGCCCGCCGAGATGAAATTGGCATGAAGAACGGCCCCAACTGGTCTCTGGACCAAGTAGGGGGCAGATTATTTCTCTTCTCTGAAGCCTGGTTGCAGGACGTTCAGGAGCCTTGGGTTCTGGATGTGGTCACCCAGGGTTACAGAATAGGGTTCAGATCCCTTCCGCCCAGGGGCAGATTCCTCCTGTCAAACCTGTCAAGACCAGAAAAGAGAGAGGCCTTTCTAGAGTGTGTGAGAGATCTTGCCTCTCTCGGCGTTATCGTACCAGTACCCCAAGCAGAATGGGGTCTGGGGTACTATTCCAATCTTTTTGTGGTTCCAAAGAAGGAGGGCACGCTCCGCACGATTCTGGACCTTAAGTGTGAGTTCTGAGTGTTCCATCATTCAAAATGGAAACGATCAGATCTATCCTGCCCCTAGTTCAAGAGGGACAGTTCATGATGACTATAGACTTGAAGGACGTTTACCTTCATGTGCTAATTTACAGGGACCACTTCAAGTTCCTAAGATTTGTGTTCTTGCCCTTCCTTTTGGTCTGGCGATGGGCTCGAGAGTCTTCAGGAAGGTTCTGAGGGTGCTACTTGCAGTGGCCAGATCCAGAGGCATTGCTATGGTGCCTTATCTGGATGACATCCTAGTCCAGGTGCCATTGCTCAGTCTTGCAGAGGATCATTTGAGGGCTCTTCTTCTTTTGCTCCAATCTCACGGTTGGAAGATCAACTCAGGAAAGAGTTCCCTGTTTCCTAGCAATAGGGTGGAGTTCCTGGGCACGATAATAGACTCTATGTCCATGAAAATATTTCTCACAGACCATCGACGCAGGAAGATTGCGTCCTCCTGCCTTGCCCTTCAGTCCTCCTCAAGCCCCTCAATGGCTCAGTGTATGGAGGTGATCGGGCTAATGGTTTCAAGCATAGACGTCATCCCATTCACCAGGTTCCATCTCAGACCTCTTCAATTGTGCATGTTGAGACAGTGGAACGGCAATCATTCAGATCTATCACAGCAGATATTCATGAATGCTCGGACTCGGAACTCCCTCTCTTGGTGGATCCGCCCGGAGCAACTGTCCATGGGGACATCCTTCTTGAGACCGTCCTGGGAGATTGTGACCACTGATGCCAGTCTGACAGGATGGGGAGCTGTTTGGGGTGCCAGGACGGCACAAGGAAAATGATCCCGGGAGGAGTTTCTCCTTCCGATAAATATTCTGGAACTCTGAGCAATCTACAATGCTCTAAAGGCATGGCCTCCTCTAGGGTTGTTCAGCTTCATCAGATTCCAGACCAACAACATTACCTCATTGGCTTACATCAACCATCAGGAGGGTACGAGGAGCTCCCTAGCAATGAGGGAGGTGTTTCGTATCTTAAAGTGGGCGGAGTACCACAGCTGCTCGCTCTCAGCGATTCACATTCCAGGTGTGGACAACTGGGAAGCGGACTTTCTCAGCAGGCAATCCTTCCATCCGGGGGAATGGTCTCTTCACCCCGAGGTGTTTGCAGAGATTTGTCTCAGATGGGGAACGCTGGAGATAGATCTCATGATGTCCAGACTCAATTGCAAGCTACCCTGATACGCGGCAAAGTTCAGGGATCCCCAGGAGAGCTGATAGATGCCTTAGCGGTACCTTGGGGGTTCAGCCTAGCTTACATTTTTCACTGTTACCACTTCTAACTCATGTAGTGGCACGCATCAAACAGGAGCGGGCTTCAGCCATTCTGATTGCTCCATTGTGGCCGCGGAGGGCGTGGTTTGTAAATCAGGTGGGGATGTCATCCTCTCCGCTGTGGAGGTTACCCTGCAAGAATCTGCTGGAACAGGGCCCTTTTCAACATCGGAATCTAGATTCTCTGAAGCTAGAGATGGAACGCCTAGTTTTGGCCAAGAAAGGCTTTTGTGAAAGTGTGATTGATACTCTAGTTCAGGCAAGGAAGCCAGACACTCGTCGCATCTACCATAAGGTTTTGAGGGCTTGCTTGTCCTGGTGTGAGGTTTTGAGGGCTTGCTTGTCCTGGTGTGAGAAGCATGAATATCCTTGGCACAAGGTGAAGGTATCCAGGATTCTATCCTTTCTCCAAGACGGTTTGGAGAAGGGTCTTGCTGCCAGTTCCTTAAAGGGACAGATTTCAGCATTATCCGTCATGTTGCATAGGAGGCTCACTGAGCTCCCTGACATTCAATCTTTTGTTCAGGCTCTGTCTAGAATCAGGCCTGTCTTTAGAAGGTTCCGTTTGAGCCTATGCATTCCGTTGACATTAAGATTCTATCCTGAAAGGTTCTCTTCCTGTTGGCTATTGCATCGGCACGCAGAGTATCTGAACTGGTTGCCTTGCAATGTGAGCATCCTTTTCAGATTTTTTATGCGGATAAGGCTGTGCTTCACACTGGTATGGGATTCCTTCCCAAAGTGGTGTCTAACCGTAACATCGATCAGGAAATAGTTGTTCCTTCTTTGTGTCCTAACCCTTCTTCTTCTAAGGAGAGGTTACTTCATAACCTGGATGTGATTCGTGCCTTAAAGTTCTATCTGCAAAGGATTTCAGACAGACTAGATCTCTTTTTGTGGTGTATTCAGGGAAACGCAGAGGGGCAGAGGGTCTCCTCTACTTCTTTGTCCTTTTGGTTGAGGAGCTTGATTCGCTTGGCCTATGAGACAGCGGGACATAAGCCTCCTCAGAGGATCAAGGCTCATTAAACTAGAGCTGTGGCTTCGTCTTGGGCCTTCAAGAATGATGCCTCTATTGAGCAAATTTGTAAGGTGGCTACCTGGTCCTCCTTACACACTTTTACAAAGTTTTACAAGTTTGACGTTTTTGCTTCTGCAGAAGCTGTTTTTGAGAGAAAGATTTTGCAGGCTTTGGTGCCCTGAGATTAGGGTCCGCCTTTCATTCAGTGTCCTCTAGAGCTTGGGTATATATTCCCAACAGTAATCAATGAAGCAATGGACTCTCCTCCCTTTTTAGAGGGAAAACATAAATTATACTTACCTGATAATTTCATTTCCATCGAGGGGAGGAGAGTCCATGGCTCCCGTCCATAGCTCCGATGGGCGGACCTAAATTTAATTCATCTTATGGCACCATTTGTACCCTGATATTTCTCCTACTGTTCCTTGTTCCCTCTGCAGAATGACTGGGGGATGAGGGGAGTGGGGGAGGTATTTAAGCCTTTGGCTAGGGTGTCTTTTCCTCCTCCTGGTGGCCAGGTTCTTAATTCCCAACAGTAATGAATGAAGCCGTGGACTCTCCTCCCCTCGATGGAAATGAAATTATCAGGTAAGCATAATTTATGTTTTTTGTATATATCTTTATCGCTGTAGTACTTTATTGTTCTGTTATCATATTGGTTGGTCCACACCACTTCTTCATAACCAGTCTTAAATCTAAGAGTGTCAACTTGACATTGACATAGGGAAAATTCCCTGTGTTTTAGTATGCATCTCTCCAAAACCTGAACTTTTACTGAATGAAACGATTGTTATTGAGATTATATGTTGGATCTTTGTTACACATTTCATTTAAACAAGATTTTCATCCTTTCTTGTTTTTTTTTCCTGAAAGATTCTTATTGAATTAGAAACTGCACTATTAGATGATCAACCACATTGGTACAAGCTTCAGACGCATGACGTCTCTTCATTGCCACTACCGCACCCATCTCCGTTTATGCAAAGGAGGCAGTTACATGGGGAGAGTCCAACAAGAAGGTTACAAAGTAGGTTTTTATTTTGTTGTCATTTTTATATTTTTGGATATCTTAAAGGGACACTGTACCCAAATTTTTTCTTTCATGATTCAGATAGAACATACTCATCAGATAGAACATAAGCATCTTTGTAATTTACTCCTATTGTCAAATTGTCAATTATTCTCTTGGTATCTTTATTTGCAAAGCAAGAATTTAAGTTTAGATGCCAGCCCATTTTTGGTGAACAACCTGGGTTGTCCTTGCTGATTGGACAGCACCAATAAACAAGTGCTTTCCATGGTCCTGAACCACAAATTGGTTGGCTCTTTAGCTTAGATGTCTTCTTTTTCAAATAAAGAAAGCAAGAGAACGAAGAAAAATTGATAATAGGAGTAAATTAGAAAGTTGCTTAAAATTACTTGCTCTATATGAATCACAAAAGAAAAAATTTGGGATCAGTGTCCCTTTAAGCATTCTTATACATTCTGTAAGTTTGCAGATATTTAGTTGACATTTTTATAATGTTGTGTATTTTGGGCATTTTCTTATGTCCTATAAATTTGTTACATTACAAAACGAGTTCAATGGCTAATAGACTAAATCAGCTATCCCGTAGGCTTTTAGCATAATGCGTAATCTAATAAAGCCTTTAGAACCTAAAAATTAAGAGGCATTAATTCATGAGTAGAGGAACACATTTATAGCAGACATTTAAAATTTTCAAATTATGCCAGACTTTTTTGATATGTATTGAACCTCTTAAATATTATCTGAAAAATTTGCAATTAACAATCATTTTTAAAAATGTGAAGATGTTAGTAAATCTGGACATACTGTACACAAGGAGAATCCGCACTGAATTAAACAAACTAATATGATTTATTTGACACTTGTGCTAGCATCAGAACACAATGGTTTATCATATAAAAACTGATAATATAAAATATAGAATATATAAAGTGTATTATGTACAGTTTTTTCTGAGTTTGATATTGAATATGTTTGCATGACATTGTTCTACATCTATATGTGTTATTCTTATGATTTCACTTTATACTGTCAAATTAATTTAATTTGTACAAAATCAGTATGACAATTCAGTACAAACAACCTATTAAAGGGACATGAGAGACAAATATTTCCTTTGATGGTTCAGAAAGAGCATACAATTTGAACCCCTTCGCTACTGGGAATTTCAGAGAAAAGCTTGCCAAAAATACCGGTGATTTTTTAGCATTTTTGCTATCACTACTTAAAAAGAAATAGAGCCTTTTTTTTTTTTTATTTCCCTATCAAAACTATATATATATATATTTTTTTTTTAATAAGACAACCCAAGGTATTGATCTAGGCAAATTGTGATATATACTTACTGCTTGGGCAATCATGACACAAATGATTGTTAAAGCTTCTCTGGGATCCCACTTTGTTCAGAAATAGCAGACATGCATTTTTAGAAGGTCATTAATTGTGGCTGCGCACCACAGTTCTGAAATTTCCCGGCAGTGAAGGCATTAATTAGCTTATAAGGGAAATACTATTTTAACATAGTTATTACCCTCCTATTTGACACCTCCAACCTCCATAAAACCCTCCCAAACATCTCTCTTACTCCCCCTCCCACATGCATCCCTACCATTTTAGGTGCTGGCAGACAGTATGCAGTATGCAGTTCTGGGCTTCCACAGTCCTGATCCCTCCCAAACATCTCTCTAACCCTCCCACTTCCTACTAGTGGTAGCCATCTTTGGTACAGGCACCTGTGTGCTAGTACCTAATGTGTGCTTTTTTTCTATGATTTTTTTCTTTTATTCCTTTTTTATTGTAGTGTAGTGGTCCCCACTTCACCCCTCCCGAGATCATTATGTAGGGCGTCCCCAACCCCCCATATCACCCCTTTTTTGTAGTGCAGTGTCCTATCCCTCCCTCTCCATTCAAAACAATGTTTCGGTAGGTGGGGTCCCTCCCACTCCCCCCCCTCTGCCACTGGACCACCCACCCGCCTCCACCTTCCCTCACACACCTTCCGTTGGAACCAGCAGATGATCTTTACGGACGGTGACACACACAGTGTCACTGACGATCAGTCATCTGCCAATATATGGAACTGGATCACCGATATTGCTCCATTACCGTTTGAAAAGAGATAATATCTGCAGCTCAGAAACAGCAGCTGTCAGCGGTCACTTTACATCCGAGGTTGCTATTGCTTCCTGCAGCTGCGACATATATATATATATATATATATATATATATATATACATTGTGCGGTACGTTGGGCTTCATACCACATGACATCTTTATAATGTCATATTTGATTGTGCGGTTAAACAACTTTCTAATATTCTTCTATTATATTTACTTTATTCTCTTGATATCTTTTCTTCAAGGAGCAGCAATGCTCTACTTGAACCTCGCTAAACACATCTGGTGAGCCAATGAAAAGAGGCATAGATGTGCAGCCACCAATCAGCAGCAGTAGGGGATTGCTGCTCCTGAGCCTTCTGCAAAGAATACCAAGAGAATGAATAAAACAAGATAACAGAAGTAAATTGGAAAGTTGTTTCAAATTGCATGTTGTATCTGAATCATGAAAGTTTAATTTTTAATTTACTATCCCTTTAATATAAATACTCACTGCAATTAAAGTATTTTTGTATAAGAAAAAAATCAATTTGACAGTGTATATGTAAATTTTCTACCAAACAATCAAAGCATAGGATACTTTGATTGGTATTTTTATTGGCTGAAATTCTAGTGATACATTTGCATGCATGAAACATGTCACAATGATTATATATATAAATGCATTATATGATTTAATTAAGGCTCATTTCATTGATTTCTTTGACAAATGTATGAGTTAAACATGTCACAGTTTCAACAATCTGTTATATTTACTGAACTATATTCACTAAGGAGAAAACTGTAACTTGGCAAAAGAAACCTCTAAAAATCTTATTTTATGTAAGTTATATTTCTAGCTGTGTAGATATATTTTAACATTGTGGGGTGTGATTTACCCAGAATAATGCAGGGATTGAATAGATTACTGTTGCTATAAAGAAAACACTTAGTGAAAATAGATTATTTATTTAATTTCCATTTTCAAAAAAATCTATGAAGCAGGGATGTTTAAATAAAATCCCATTAAATCCCATTTGCTGTGTGTGAAAACTTCAAACTGTTCTTTTTTTTGGCTTCATTTTCTTTGGCATTCCAATCCATTAGAAGTTTTAATTACTTAAGCCACTTGTTATGTATGCAATAAATCTGGGACATCTAGATTCCTTCTTTAAGATTATGTAGGCACAAATGAAGAAATAGGCTTTTCTTTCCTAAGACATGCCAAAACGTCATCAATTACTGTTGGGAATATCACTCCTGGCCAGCAGGAGGAGGCAAAGAGCTCCACAGCAAGTTGTTAAGTATCACTTCCCTTCCCACAAACCCCAGTCATTCTCTTTGCCTTCGTCAATGGAGGAGGTGAAGTTTTGGTGTCTGAATCAAATTGAATATTGTTCGCTACAAGCAAGATTTTTGGGTCTAGTAATACTCTACGTTAGTCTCTTCAGTTGGGGCAGTGGTGGCTTTAAAGCAGTTAGGAACTTGTGAGGTGAGCCTCACTGCGTTTTCCTAACATGTTGCTGCCCTTGTATAAAAAGCCAGAGTAGGTTTACTCTGTTTTACTCTGTTCTATCCTTTTTTCCACAGGTCTCTGTAAGTAGTGGGGTCCTTTCATACCGTGTGAGCTGTCCTCCTGCTGGACAGCTAGATGTGCAGCTAAGTGCCTTTTGTCTTCTGGGGCTAGGAGGCTGGGTCTGAAGGGGTTAAGGACTCTCTGCACTTAATATGGGACACATTTTCTGGCAGTGTGCTGGCACTACATGGCATGTGATTTTGGAGACTTAGGAGTTTATCTCCTTCAAGGCAAGGAAGGAGTTATCTCTCTATTGGGGGCTCAGATTTAAATTTAATCCTCACTTTATTTTTAAAACAAGAACTCTGTTTATTTAAACATTAGGGGTTAACCCTACGCTAATTCTCTTGTTAGGAGAATGACTATTAGGAGAGCGCGCTCTTTCACTTTCAGCGCCTTTCCTATGGAGCGAGTATGGTGTGCCATTCCTCCGCTTTTTGAAAGTAAGCGGAGCGGTGTCATTTTTATTCTTTTTCTTGTCCTGCAATAAAAGTTCTTAGTCAAGCATTACTAATTTTTTTCATCAGGATGAAGCGCTATGTAACAGAAACTGTGCTTCATCCTCATGCCGTTCTTTTCATGGCCTTGCCTCTTTCTCCTCCGAGAAGCGGCGTCATTTTAGGCTCTTGTTGAGTCAGTGTCTGTAACTCCACCTCGTTCTCCGGCTGAGAACGGAGCGGCGTTCTTGTTATGCCTGTCACTGGGTCTTCAGCAGAGCAGCCTTTAACGAGAGGCCACCCTGATAGAGAGAATCAACATTAAATACAGATATTCTTTAGTGTGTATGTGCATACATTATTAAAAATTCTAGTGAGTAGCAGGGCGAATATTTATAAATCCTCAAGTTAGGTTTTATAAATGAAGGTTCTATCCACTGTAGTTTAGTGGTAAGCAAATCCAGTCTAGGATGTACTGTTCCTAGAAATTAATGATTATGACTCTTAAGGACCAAATAAACATTTTTGTCCCTCATATTTAGAATGTATCCTTTCATAATAAAGATATTCTTTTTATTTAGCCTTTTGTCTATGCACTTCAGTGCTGCTTGAATAGCATTGTGGCTAAGTAAGCAGTTTAGTAACTGAGAGCACGGTGCCTTGAGTAGAAGGGAGCATTCTACTATGGGTCAAAAAACTTTGATCCCTATGGAGGATAGCTGCTTCTTTACGGATCCATGGATAAGAAGCTGGAGGTTTATTTAATCATCTAAAGCGATGCATTGTCTAATTAGACTTGCTGTGCTAGCCGCGGGGTGTTGTGGCTGAAATCTTGGTCAGCTGAGAAGCCTACCTGTGGCTTAGTGGTACAGCCTAGGCTTTATAACTCTGCAGATACAGGTTCAATATCCAATTTAACCAAGCCATGTGACAACCGTGGCCATATTTGGAATATAGTTTATGTTTCTTCCAAGTACAATCTTCTGGCGTTTCCTTACAAGTGTGAGACCTTGTTTGGACCTGGTCCGGCAGATTTAACCTCTGACTTTATGGGTGGAAAAAGGTCTTTTCTACCACACGTCAAGAGGAATAGACTAATGGAAAGTCTTCCTTTCCCTCTTACTGCAGGGACAGTCCTTTTTCTTTGAAATCCCAACCAGTCTTGGTCCAGGGGGTAGCAATCTAAGATTTCCTTCCAGGGGCAGGTTTCTTCTTTCTAGAGTATCTGCAGTCCAGGTAAGATGAGAGGCATTCTTGAACTGGGTTCAGGACCTTTCTCTCTGGTAATGATAGTTCCAGTTCCAGAAAGGGAACAGGGTCTAGGTATTTATCTCAAGTTTTTCAGAATACAGTCCTTCAAAGTAGTATCCATTCTCCTTTTGGTTCAAGGGGGTCTGTCCATGACGAATATGGACCTGAAGGATGTGTATCTTCTTGTTTCCATTATCTGGGACCTTCTCAAGTTCTGAGATTCGCCATCCTAGAAAGAGTCTTTCAGGTCTTGGGGAATCATTATTATTATTATTATTATTATTATATGGTTCAGGGGTCATCCTTCCTTCAAACAAACTCTTTTCAAGAGATCTTGTTTTTTTCTTTCTTTTACCTTTCTCTAAAGTCTACTGTTTGGCCAACAGTAAGCTCTAGTGGTCTGGTAGATAGCTTAGCCATCTTGTAACCAGAGGGTTGGGAGTTTGAATGCAGCTGATTTTCCCTTCACTTTTCAGTGGCTCAAGGTATGGAGGTAATTGGTCTGATGGTTCCATGGACGTCATCCCTTTATTTGAGTCCATTTGAGAGCTCTGCGGTCATGCATGCTCAGTCAATTGAGTGGTGACCACTCGGATCTCTCTCAGAGGATAGATCTAGTTCAGCTTTAAGATACTCTTTCCATGGTGGTTTTCTCAGGAGTATCTGTCTCAAGGTGCATACTTCCGGAAACTTTCCTGGGTGATTGTGACCACGGACGCCAGCCTGCTGGGCTGAGGAGCAGTCTGGAACTCATTAAAGGCGCATGGACTTTGATTCAAGAGGAGTCTGCTCTCCCCATCAACATCTTGGAGTTGAGAGCAATTTTTAATGCTCTGAGGGCTTGTCTTCAGTTGTCCTTAGTCCGGTTTATCAGTCTATTGCCACACTGCCCTGAATGCACCTGATCCCATCTAATAGCGGAAGTTAAGCAGGGCCAGGCCTGGTCACTACCTGGATGGGAGACTGCCTGGTAACACCTGGTGCGGAAGGTGTTTTTAAAGTTTCCAGTCAGACAATATCACCTCAGTGGCTTACATTAACCACCGGGAAGGAACTTGGGGTTCCTTAGCCATGAAGGAGGTGGCTTGGTTTGTTCAGTGGGCGGAAGCTCACAATTGCTTTCTTTCTGCCATCCACATTCTAGGAGTGGTCAACTGGGAAGTGGACTTCCTGAGCAGACAGACTTTTCATCCCGGGGAGTGGGCTCTCCATCCGGAGGTGTTCTCCAGGTTAATCCTCAAATGGGGAGTGCTGGAGTTAGATCTGATGGTGTCTCGGCAGAATGCCAAGCTTCAAATGTATGGTTTCAAGGTCAAAAGATCCGTAGGCCTCCTTGATAGTTGTTCTGGCGGTTCCTTGGGATTTTAGTCTAGCATACCTGTTTCCACCGTTTGCTCTCCTTCAATGAGTCGTTGCTCGTATCAAACAGGTGAGAGCATCAGTAATTCTAATAGGTCCTGCATGAACTTGCAGGACTGAGTCGTTGCTCGTATCAAACAGGTGAGAGCATCAGTAATTCTAATAGGTCCTGCATGAACTTGCAGGACCTGGTATGCAGACCTAGTGAAGATGTCATCTCTTCCACCTTGAAGGTTACCTCTGAGGAAGGACTTTCTAACACAGGGTCCATTTCTTTATACAAAACTCATTTATCTGAAGCTGATTGCTTGGAGATTGAATGCTTAGTCCTATCTAAACGTGGTTTTTCGGAGTTGGTCATTGAGACCTTGATTCAGACTCGTACGCAATTTTTCTACAAAAATTTACCATAAGGTATGGCATATATACCTTTATTGGTGTGAATCCAAGGGCTACTCTTGGAGTAAGGTCAGGATTCTGAGAGTTCGGAACTCTAGGCTTTGCAGTGTGATTCGCTTTATCTTATATTTCATGCTGATAAGGCATGCTGATAAGGCAGTTCTTCATACTAAGTTGGTTTCAGACAGAAATATTAATCAGGAAATTGTTGTTTCTTCTTTATGTCCTAATCCTTTTTCTCATAAGGAACGTTTGTTGCACAACTCAGACGTTGTGCGTTGTCTGACATTCTTCCTACAGGCGACTAAGGATTTTCGCCTGTCCTCTGCACTTTTTGTTTCTTTCTCAGGAAAGCGTAACGGTCAGAAAGCTACTACTACTTCTCTTTCTCTTTGGTTGAGAAGTATAATTCGTTTGGTTTATGAGACTGCTGGTCGGCAGCCTCCTGAGAGAATTACAGCTCATTACACAAGGGCTGTCTCCTCTTTTTGAGCCTTTAAAAATGAATCTTCAGTGGAACAAATTTGCAAGGCTGCAACTTGGTCTTCTCTGCATACTTTTTCCAAATTTTGCAAATGTGATACTTTTGTCTCAGCCAAGGCTCCTTTGGGAGAAAGGTTCTTCAAGCTGTGGTGCCTTCTGTTTAGGTCTGTCTGTCTTGTTCTCCCTCCATAGTCATCTGTGTCCTCTAGCTTGGGTATTGGTTCCGAACAGTAATTGATGACATTGTGAACTCGCCATATCATAGGAAAGAAAACAAAATGTATGCTTACCTGAAAAATTTATTTATTTCTGGATATGGTGAGTCCATGATCCCTCCCTTTTTTTTAAGACAGTTATTTTTTATTAAACCTGAGGCAACTCTACACCTTTGTGTTATTTCTTTTTTTTCCATTCCCTTCGGTCGAATGACTGGGGTTTGTGGGAAGGGAAGTGATACTTGCTCTTTGCCTCCTCCTGCTGGCCAGGAGTCATATTCCCAACAGTAATCGATGACTCTGTGGACTCACCATATCCGGAAATAAATAAATGTATCAGGTAAGCATACATTTTGTTTTCTCTGCCTATTTGCATGACTTTTAGTGGTTTTCACAGGCCTATACAGGAACAAAATGTAAGAAACTATTGCAGTAGACAACCATGGAGACTAATTAATTCAGTACTGATTGTGAAGATTATTATTATGAATTTTTATTATATAATTAATATCACTTTCCTGCCATATTTTCATGAACATTTAACAAATCTAAACATTTAGGGCTAGATTAAGAGTGGTGCGTTAACTGTAGTGCGCAATCAATATGGGGTATTTGTCAGCTTTTTGCACGTCAGAAATATTGAGTGTATTACAAATTGAAAGTAAACTTGTTCACTTGAGTGTAATCAGATTTAATGCGTGTCGGGTTAGTCTGAGTTCAGAGCTCACGTAAAAGGTTGGGGAAGAAAAAAAAA
Organism: Bombina bombina; assembly: GCF_027579735.1. NCBI lineage: Eukaryota > Metazoa > Chordata > Amphibia > Anura > Bombinatoridae > Bombina > Bombina bombina. The sequence continues at coordinate 1,017,481,628 of NC_069503.1, forward strand.
AAGGTTAGGGAAGACAAAAAATTGCATAAAACACAACATAAATACATGTAAAAGTACAGTTAAACTCATATAAACACTGTTAAAAATGTGTTAAAACATTATTCAAAAAGTTATAAAGGCTCAAAGATAGATGGTATAAGGTGTTAGAAAAAAAGGGCTGTGTATATATATATATATATATATACCGTATGTTCCGGCGTATAAGACGACTTTTTAACTCATGAAAATCTTCTCAAAAGTCAAGGGTCGTCTTATACGCCGAATGTCGTCTTATAAGCCTTATTATTACAGAGTACAGACAATGTTATCCTAAACTGAGCTCCACTGAAACAGAGGCGGGCACTGGGCGGGTGCAGAGGTTGCCAAGGAGATGTGTTGTATGTAATGGCGGGCAGTGAGAGCTCGTTTGTTACATAAGTTTTGGAAAGCAACGCCACACTGTTTGGTTGGGAGCTAGTAGGTAAGGAATGAATAACCGTGGCGTGGGGTTATTACTGTGTTAAGACTCATTGGCAGTGGCAGGAGGGCAGCGAGACAGCCAAAGCTAAATCACATGTTCATAGCTTAATAGCGGAGTTATCATTTTCCAGTAGTTCGAGCTGCAGGCTGCTGATTGTCACACAAGCATGGAGTACAAGTAGTATCCCAGTAGTTCACATGCTGACTGACTTCTATGCCGCTCAGCATGTGAACTACTGGGATACTACTTGTACTCCATGCTTGTGTGACAATCAGCAGCCTGCAGCTCGAACTACTGGAAAACGATAACTCTGCTATTGGGCCGTGAACATGTGCTGCAGTTAAAAGGGGCTCTTACTCTTGCATGAGTGCGCTGCAGTTAAAAGGAGCGCGCAGTTGTGGAAGCAGAAATGTTTAGCGCAGGGCTTACAAACCTGGGCAAAAAGGGTGCCTTAAATTGGGTCTGATCCTAACAGTTGTTTGGAGCCCACAACCTGCCCATTGACCCCCCAAATTATCCCTGCTAACCGCCACAAACACCGCCACAAACAACCCCCCACACACACAAACACATGCAACAAAAAAGTTATCTGCACACTGGGTGAATTTTGAGGTGAAAACCTACCGTATATCCCATACCCCATACTTGCCCCAAACTAATGATTTTATTTGGTGTGCTTGCTGCATTCATTGAGGGGGTAAGGGGGTAGTCTTATACGGCGAGTATAGCACAAACCCTATATGTTTAACAGGAAAAGTAGGGGGACGTCTTATACGCTCAGTCGTCTTATACGCCGGAAAATACGGTATATATATTATAGATGTGTGTACAGATGTATTTATATGTGTAAAAATGCAAAGTGAGCATGAGTGAAGGGGTAATGATAATAAAAAATAAGAAAGCAGTTCGGCCAAGACACAAAATGGGCTTTTAATAGAGTAAGGCTGTCAAATTAGATAAACTAACTTTAAACCTATGCAAAAAGTGTTTTCTGGTGGATTGGAATATGACTTAAGAAGTATTTGAACGATTTCTGCATTGCAATATAATCAGAAACCTTTAGACAACTATGTAAAAATATTATAATTATGGATTAGAAAAAAAAAAGAAAGAAATGAATATCACTACATATGTCCTAAGATGGCTATAAGAAAAAGTAAAGTGTACAGTTTTATATTCATTGATTGTAATATCATTTATACAATCATAATTGACAATTGTGCATGCAACTAATAATGACATTATTTTCTGTTTTAAACATCCCTGCTACATGTATATGTTCATAATGCTTGCCCATGACATCGGTTCATATCAATATTTGTTTTCCAGATAAAGGCTCATATTCATATAATTCAGGTAAATCTCCAGCATGCGAGAACTCCATAATGCATGTCTACATATGCACAGTTTGGTATGACAGTGCTACTTGTGTACTAGTTGTACCGGGTATTGTGCATATGTTGTACGCCTCACCTTCTCTAGTTTACCTTCCTTGCTTTCAAAATTAACCCTTTGTTTTCTCCATAAACTTATATCTGGACTTATACTCCCAAATACATGGAAATGGGTACCTCTCAACTTCCTTTCTCTCCTTCCTTCCTTTCTTTCTTCCTTCCTTCTTTCTTTCTTTCTTTCTTTCTTTCTTTCTTTCTCTTTATTCTGCTGTTAATTTATATACTGTGCACACAAATGAATTAAACATCACTACTGATTTAAGGGGATTTGAAACAAAGGATACCAAGTGAAGGAAGCAACATTGACAATAGAATTACACTTGAAAGTTGTTTAAAATTGTATGCTCCATCTGAATCATGAAAAAAAAAATTGGACTTTGTGTCCCTTTAAGGAATCTTTCCTGATTGCTGTGAAGTCACAGGTATTTCCTTAATAGGGGCCAAGATGCATAAATATGTCTGCGTTGTGTTTTTTGTTTAGCTGTAGGTACTGCTATTTATCTCCTAGACCTTTTACACATTTCTGTAAAGTATTCTGTGTTCGGCATATGCACCAATGTTGGCTGAGGCAGAAGTGCCAGTAAGTGCACACAGAACATTTGTTGCACATTGTTCTACATCTATCTTGGCTAACACTAAGTGGTCAATTTATCATATGCCGGGCGGACATAATTCGCTGTAGTGAATCATGTCCGCCCGACATTGCTAAATACCAACAGCGTATTATGAAATGTTTGTGCAATGCCGCCCCTGCACATTTGCGGCCAATCAGCCGCTAGCATGGAGTGTCAATCATCCAGATCGTATCTGATCGGGATAATTGCAGTCCGCCAACTAAAAGGTGGCGGATAAGTTAAGGAGCAGTGGTCTTACGACTGCTGCTTCTTTACTTAAGTTTCCGGCGAGCTGGAAACTTCGGGCAGAGAAAGCTGCATCCGCTGCTTATTTAATCCACCCCTAAAACTGAAGTAGGTTCACACATAACATTCATTGTAGTTTAGAGCTTTAAAATTTTGGGAACGTTGATTTAAGGGATTGTGAAGTGAATAAAGTTTTGTTTTTGTTATTTAATGAACAGATACAACTTTAATTAGGTAATTTTACAGCTATCTGAAATATATTAATCTATTTAGTATCTATTTAGTGGAGGAAATTCAAAATTGTAAACACTGGGTTTCTTTTAGCTTAGATATCAAATATACTTTAAAAATGTAGCAGGTGTTCAGGTGAATCTTGGGTTGGAAAAATTAACCCCTATTAAATTTTCAGTGAACCCAGTACATCCACTAACTGAACATTGGATATTATGCTATCCGGGTGTCTACTGTTACATTTAGCACTAGAATACTTAAGGGCCAGTCTAATTTAGAACAAAGAAAATAGCTAAATTAAACATAACTGATAGATACATTCGAAGGACAGCTGAATAACAGTTTTTGTTTTGTTTTACATTTAATGTATATATAGAACACATACATTTTTATTCCAGTGTGTATTCTATAAAAACACAAGTTGTAGTTGATATAAGTGCTCTTAATAATCCAAAGATATTATGAAATTAGTTTTTGGGAACTTTAATAGCAAAATCTTCCTACATCAAATTGTTAGCCTTTTTGTGCAACATTAGCCAATTTATTAAGTACAGAAAAATAAGTAACTTTCACTCTCCTGTTCTATAATATACAGACAAACCAAAAAACATATAATGTAAAAAAATGTAACAATATAACACAGTGTATTAAAAATAGAAAGTAAATAGTCCAAATATTGCAATATTGTATTTTGATGATGGACCTTTATGATGGACTCACATTAGACAGAGCTATAACTGCGTTCTCTGGATATATCAGGAAATAAAGATGTTGTTTCTCCAGACTTTATTTCAGCAAGGTCCTCTTAACCTCAGGGAGAAGGAGAATTTCTATAGTGAAATACTATTATATCAAATCTTAAAGGTGCTGTGTTAACCTTACTCACGTGGTTAAGAGCTATAACTGAGCTCTCAGGATGTAGACATTTGTGAAATCACTCACTCCCAAGAAAGCAAGCAAGCAGATCATGAATAAATATAAAAATGACAATTTATTTTAACAATATAAAATGCGCTCCACAGAACAATCACAGGGGTATACAATAGGACTAGTTCACCATCTAGTCTACAGTAAAGTATAACCGCTCATTCTCACTGAGCGCTTAACTGCAAAATAGTGTAAAATGGGTGTCTTGATCATTTACATTTATGAATTTGTCTTAGTTTTGATTGAGTAAACTTGTCCCTGTAGATTCCATTTTGAGAGTTCTACTCTTAGTTATAGAACGTAATTTCCTCTGTAGCTATATGCTGCCTGTGTCTCAAAGATTACCATGAGAGGCTGTATAGAGATTTCATACTTCCTTCTATACTCCTCTTCCCTACAGTCCTTAATATATACAAATGGTTTTAGATTTGGGGATAGAATGGCCACAGCTTTTTGTTTTAGGTCATATTGTCATACTAAGCCTACTTTCTCTCAATAACCCCCTTTCTTTTTAGTTCAGTGGGACACTACAACCGTTAGTATATGTATATATAATAAAATACTAAAACAACTTGAGACATATATATTAGCATTGGCAATAGGATTCAACTCCACTGACCTGTTATTTTCACTTAATTAACTGGTCTGGCTGATGTGTCAGCTGGTCAATACACTACATAAGAAACTGGTTCCATGTACACCATTATACCTTCTAGAACTCAATGACAGGAAACTAGCCTAGGTCCTAGCTGTTCCATTACTCCCTGTGCCACTTAACACGCACATAAATTCCCATTTATTTCCGTGTGCCTTACAATGAGGCGTTACAGCATGGGGATTCTGACAGTTATTCTGTCACTCCTCACTAGAGCTCTAAAAATTCTTGTGTAGTTGTGCAGAGGAGCAACAGTAAGAAGTGATGAATCAGCCATCACCCTTCATACACAGTCTGTTACTATACCCATATGGAAGATATAGGATTGTAATAGAAAATAGGTCCCGGTAAACTCCAAGATCACCACTCAGCACTTGCACATGGTACCAATCCTGGTGTTGAGAAAAATTAGTTTTTTTCCCCCACCCACTTTGTGTTGCAAAGTGTCCTGAAAAAGTATGCTGGGTCTATATATCTGCAATATACTTTTGACTTTGATGTCCCTTTAAACTTCTACCTGCTCTGCAGAATGTGACACAGTTGCAGTAGATGCAGTATGTTCTTTCATGTGGAGGCCGAAATAGAACCTTCTCACATTTCGTAATGCCAATAACTGTCTTTTAAGAATTCTCCTTTAACCCTAGATTAAGTATCAATGCAACTAGACACTCAAGCACAAATGTGTTGCGAGACATTACATGGTTCTATACTTCTGACATGTTTTAATTACCCAGTGGTTTAAATATTAACTTTGGAAATCTCTCCTTGAGCTAAAACAATATAAGCATGTGTTAACATTTTTCTAGATACTGCAATTATTTGTCAGGTTAGCTACAAAAATCATGATATGACTGAAAAAAAAGTCCTTATATATCCAAACGAATATATTTACATTTCCTGTTGTTAGTACAGTTGTTTTCTATAATTTTTCAAATAAGTGTGTTAATCTTTACTGTACGCATTTTGGGTTCTCAAATGCTCAGTGGCTTTGTATAGTTGGTTATTCTGCAAGATAATTAAGGTTCTTTTAAAACAACATTCCTTAAAGGGACACTGAACCCAAATTTTTTTCTTTCGTGATTCAGATAGAGCATGCAATTTTAAGCAACTTTCTAATTTACTCCTATTTTAACATTTTCTTCATTCTCTTGGTATCTTTATTTAAAAAAACAAGAATGTAAGTTTAGATGCCGGCCCATCCTGGTTTGTTCTTGGTGATTGGTGAATACATTCACCCACCAATAACCATGTGCGGTCAGTGTCTGAACCAAATATTGGCTGGCTCCTTAGCGTAGATCATACAAACCAAAGTAGAATGCTAGAGCGGCTAGTAGAAAAGAATATCCTTTATTGTTGGATGTGTAAAAGATTCACCAGCGAGGGCTGGATACAACACATTACAAAAAATTTATTAAAAACAGAACAATGTAACACACATCCTCTCAGAAAGGACGCGTTTCGGGTTGCCCCGTTTTCACATAGATGCTTTCTTTTTCAAATTAAGATAGCAAGAGAACGAAGAAAAATTGATACTAGGAGTAAATTAGAAAGTTCCTTAAAATTGTATGCTCTAACTAAATCATGAAAGAAAAAAATTGGGTTCAGTGTCCCTTTAAAATAAAAACTCAGTTTTATTACATTACAGGTAGTAGGTGATTTTTCACTTTATGTGCTATGGAAAGAAGAAAAAAGCAAATATAGTGCTAGATTACAAGTCCAACAATACTTATTGTTTGTGGCTATGCTAATTTACATGTCCCCACATAATTAATAGCACATTGGGATTGTTTATCAGTGTTTGATTCTCAAATGGATTTTTCTTTCTACCCGAATTGGTCATCGAGTTTCTTGGGTGATCATAATGCAAAATGGATTTGCTTGTTTTTCAGATGAAAAGCTCCTGAAAAGGCCTTTTCATGTGTTAAGTACCTATTTTTGGGATGGAAACTGGGAGGTCACCCAAAAATTTCTACAATGCAATATCCTATTCCGACCTCTTAAGGTAACAGTAAAGGTCTATTCAGTTAACCCCTTTATTCATCACTGTGGAAGGGAAATTCTCTCATACTGTTGTGATCGTCACTAACAGTACAGGCACCTTTATAACTGGGCTTTAAAATGGGATTGTGAGTTCCATAGGAACCTATTGCAATCTGTTTCCATCCGCACCACTACTAAACCATTTGAATGTCAATTGAATGTTGGGATTATTGGTGTACTTGGCACAATTTTTCCATTGCTATACTTTAAATCTTTGAAAGTATTGTTTTTAACAATATTTAATTTGAATGTTTTGGCATGATCTTAAAACAAATTGACAAATGCAGTTTTCTATTGAAAGGATTTATGATATCTTCTTATAATGGATTTTAACAGTACTGAAACTGTAGAGAACTTACGGCATGAGAACAAGGCTCCCATTGGAGCCTATGAAAGTGTGCTCTTATTAGTGCAATGCTTCCGTTTGCAATAGACAAGCGATATATTTTACATTGTATTCTATGCATATAATAACGTCTGCAAACTTCAGATCTAAATAATTCAGTTTGTGGAAATGCCAACAATTGTATGACTAGGTATTAATAATAATTCTGTGCTCACTGAGTGGCAGCAAATACATACATAATTAACTAAATATGCATGGTTGTAAATAACAGGGGTGAAGGGGCTACAGGTCTCCCAGCTCTAGGATCCCTAGTCTACCTCCCCCACCCTTCTGCTGTTCTGCACATATATAGGGTATATAAGGACACTGTAGTGCATAGGAGTACTGCCTCCAATTTTACCCTGGGGTCCAGTGGCCTTCTTATGTCCTTGCATATATGCAGAGACCACTTCTTTGTGACAATTTGCTGTGTAGTGTGTTCCTGCTTAATAACAGGTGTGAAATGCTACCCTACTAATCTTTTTTTTTAGCCTTTCCCTTCCTTAATCTCCAAAAGGTCTGTCTAAATCTTAATGTTGTATTGCTTGGACTTTGTTTGTTACCAGCTATAGTTCACTTGCTATCAAGGTTGTTTATATGCAGAATTGTGTCTGATTTCTGCTTACTTTCAGGGTCCAAAAGAATAAGTGACAGTGAAGTGTCCGATTGTGATGATGGAGTCGGTGTTGCGTCAGGTAGGATTTGCAAATCATCAGCCTTCACTCTTTTAAAGTTGTGATTCTCTCTGTGATATGATAAACCTAATGATAACATATGCAACATCCCTCTCAACATAAACCAGGCTAAGATGCAACAAATGACCACTAGATGGATGAAAGGGTTAAATATCGCATATACAATTTCATAAAATAGTTTTATAACCAATAAGCAGAAATATTTTATAACCAAAACATTATATCAGCCTTAAAAAAATGTAAAAAATACACAGAAAAAAATCTGCAAGTGTGTGTCACACTTTACAGAAAGGCAGTGCTTTGTTCTTTCTTTACTTTGTGCAGACCTGTTTGGGCACTTTGTTTTTTCTGACAATTTTATCACTTTTGAAAGCTAATTTTCATTACACCAAGGTCCCATAACCGGCACAGTCTCTACCTTTTCTACTTCTTTTTACAGTAAGAACATTCTTTGTAAATGTGAAATAATATTTAGGGCCAGATTATGAGTTGAGCGTAAACCTTTGCGCCCGAGCAATTAGGGGTTTATTGCAGGGGTTTGCGCTCGTTGGGCTTACCACTGGTATTGCATGTTGAGATTTGCGCTATATTAATTACCGCGACTTCAGAGCTCTGGTTAACTGTTTTGCGAAACATAAAAGTTGTACAAAACACATCAAAATGACATCACAAAGTACAGTTACACCCATAAAGTAAAATATCTCACACAAAAGTTATAAAGGCTCAAAGATATGAGATCTCAGGTGTTAGAAAATAGGCAGCACAGGGCTTTAACATTAGATACATACATATACATGTCTACAGATGTGTATGTATCTATATATATATATATATTGTGTCTATATACAGTATGTGTAAACATAAATACATATATACACATACATTGCATTGGAGCTCTTTGCAGTAAAGTAGATGAAAACATGTTAATATTTATGCAATATTCATTTTTAATAAAGTTTTAACTATGTATTTGCTATAAATATTTCACATTCCAACGTTCTGCACATAGCGGAATATGTTCTATGTATTTCTAAATATATATTCATATATATATATATATATATATATATATATATATATCTGTATTTATCTATAACTATATATAATCATCTATCTATATATATATATATATCTGTATTTATCTATACCTATATCTAATCATCTATATATAGATCTGTATTTATCTATACCTATATCTAATCATCTATATATATATCTGTATTTATCTATAACTATATATAATCATCTATCTATATATATATATATATCTGTATTTATCTATACCTATATCTAATCATCTATATATATATATATATATATATATATATATATATATAGATAAAGTTTCGGGGTTCACAGACCCCTTCCTCAGACTCAGTCCGGTCTGAGGAAGGGGTCTGTGAACCCCGAAAACGTTACCACAATAAATAATTAATTTTATATCTCAATCCAGCGAGTGCAGTCCTTGTTTGAAATAGACTGTGATTGTTACTAACTTTGCACCCTGGTTGATGACCCAACTGTATTGTGAGTGCAGATACACATGAAGGATATATATTTTATATATATATATATATATATATATATATATATATATATTGTACCAAAATACTATCAGATATATTTAGAAATGTTTTTATGAAGTAGAACATATTCTGTTACGTAAAGAACATTGGAATCTGAAATATTCATATTTTTATGTCGGGTTAGAGCACATGAGAATATGCGATCAGGGTTTTTTGCGCTTCACTCGTAATCTGTCTCTTAGTTTTTAATTAACACCGTTTTGAACTTTCATTTTTCTATAAAGTATTTGCCAAAAGCAGTGTTTGTAAAAAAAAGAAATGTTTTTGGTGTGATAATAAATGAAATATGTTTGACTGTTGTTAATAATAATAATAATAATAATAATAATACTTGTAAGATCTTTATTTTTTCCCCATTTGTAAACGTTACCACTTAGCTGACAGAAAAGGCTAAACACCTTTTGGGCCATTTGCTCTCGTTGCATTTAAATAGTAGTTTAATGGTTTAAAACCAAACACTAATTCATAAAAATACAGCGCTTACTTAAACCTTTGTATCTCTATTTACTTCAGTGTAAATTATATAGTATTAATGCCCAAATAACTTTGTTTATAAAAGAAAAACACTGATTAAAATTTGTATATACCTGAGATGAGACTGTCACACTGATTAACCAATCGTTTCTGATCTTAAAAATAGTACATACTCTATGTGACAATACCGATTTACCTGTACCTTTATGCCTCCCGGAGTATGATAAAACGTTGTCTTTGAATTCCTGTGATTCTTTCTTCGATGCCGATGTACTCCGTTATGTTCTGAGCGTGGCGCTGCTGCACAATTCACTGACCACTAAGGAGTGTGTCAGACTACGGAATCACTATAGAGACAAAAAGAAAAACGAGCGCAGCCACGACTCAAGGTAAAAGTTTTAATGCCTCCAAATTGCGCATACATACATATTGCACTTACAAGAGCTTAGATAAAAACAGGCGCCTCAATGTGGCAGATCATATAGGATTATTCAGTCCCGGTTCAGCTGTGATTTTTACGTCTTCTTTATAATTGAGCTGTCTCCGGTATACACCGTAAGTTATTGATCATCCAGCAGACGGACTTTGTTCTTTTAGTGACTGCTGCCTTGTGCCTTTTTCTTCTACGCGTTTCGTCCGACCTCTGCGAACTTTCTCAAGACTTGCAAACAAGGTATGAAGTTTTTCGCGGGGGTCCGTGGTTTAAAAGTGGTAGCTCCACCCTATTGCTATCTTGTAGGCCAATCACATGTCCAGATTTCTCACACACCCCTCTGACCAAATACAGATTGGTATGCCGTAATAAGAATACAAAATTGCAAAGTTAAAGCTGTTTGATACATTCAATATACATTTCATTACATTATATTAACTAACATCCATATATTCTTTCTACTCAAAATTTATAAAAAGTCTCATAATCAAAACACATCATTAAAATACTTGCAGTACCGTGTACTCCTGTATATGTTCCTATACTTATATTTCGTACGTTAAAAATGTTATACTATCATAACTCTGTTTATTGATGTATATACATAATGTTAAAAATTCTATTGTGTTACTTATTTTTAGGATGCTACCAAATCAAAGTTGATTCTTCTTATTTTTAGAGACTGGCTGTCCTCCATATTACCTAATCCTCATATATTTCTATTCACAGATATCTCTCCCTACTCTATACGTAGTTGTTAATGTGTAACCATTCCCCGTCTGAATGCCTAGGGATCATGTTGTCTACTCTTCCTATTGTTATACTTATAAATGCTTGTCCCGGCTCTATTTGTAATTGAGATTATACTATCACTCTCAGTGTTTATTTACACATTATAATTCAGAGCATGAACGCCTGGAGATCGAGGTCAATATTTAACCCTTTGGGTGCTAAACTTTCTAATTGTTGTATCCATTTTGTTTCCTTCTTTCTCAAAGTTATGAGTCTCTGATGTGGATTAGACCCTGATGGTACAACTTCTAAAATACTGATTCGTAGGCTGGAGGGATCTTGCTTATGGTGGTATTTAAAGTGTTCAGACACACTGTGTGTTTTCAACCCTATTTCAATATTATGAATATGTTCATAACATCTCCTCTTGATTTTGCGTTTTGTCCTTCCCACATAGATCCGCCCACATTTACACGTGAGCCCATAAATTACAAATGTGGATTGACAGGTACCCCTTGAGTTTATTGGTATTGACTTGGTGTGATTCCAATTATCTATAGATTCTCTGTTACTGATAATGGGACACATGCAGCAATTTTTCCTGCCACATCTGAATGTCCCCGGTTTTCTAGAGACCCACTGTTGCAAGGTTCCTGGCTTACTACTTATCCCTATTTCTGGGCTTCTTAATTTGGACGGGGCTAAGATATTCTTTAAATTCTTATTTTTTTTAAAGACTATATTTGGTTTGTCTTCTATTACCTCTTTTAGGATGGGGTCAGCTCTTAATATCCCCCAATGTTTATGCAGTACTTTTTGAAGAAACCCTGCCCCTTCATTATATGTCGTGATAAATCTTACCTTTTTATCTGTTATATTTTGCTCCTGCGATAGATTGGCTTTCGTTTGTAACAATTCCTCCCTCATGCATGTGGCATTCTTATCTCTAGCTACCCTAATGATCTCTCTATCATAGTCCTTCTCAATAAATTTGTTTTCTAACACTTCTGCTTCAAGATTGTAATCCTCTAAATTCGTACAATTCCTGCGAATTCTACGGAATTGGCCCTGTGGTATATTTTTTATCCACATGCTCTTATGGCCACTTTTTGCGTTTAGGAAACCATTACTGTCCATGGGTTTCCTGTAATTTCTCACCTTCACTAATTTAGACACCTGATCAACAAAAAATTCTACGTCCAGAAACTCAATCTTTTCTTGGGACATTTTGCTTGTGAATTTCAAATTATATTGATTATTGTTCATGTGTCTAATGAAGTCATGTGCTGTTATGTCGTCCCCTTGCCAGATGATTATTATATCGTCAATATACCTTAAATATTTAATTACCCTCTCTAGGAAGGGGTTATTCTCCCAAATCATAAGGTCTTCAAAATGGGACATATAAATATTTGCATATGATGGTGCCATTGGGGTACCCATGGCTGTCCCCTGGATTTGCTTATAAAATTTCCCATTGAAGCTAAAGTAGTTGTTACACAGTATATATTTTGCACTATCTTTTAGGAATTTTAAATGTTTGTCTGACATTCCGCTCTTTGCCCCTATGTTTGTAAATGCTTCCAGCCCCTTCTCATGCGGTATATTGGTGTATAATGCGGTTACATCGCATGTGATCCACCTATAGTCTTCCTCCCATTTTAACCCTTCTAGTGTTATTATTACATCTGGTGTATCTTTAATATAAGATTTGATATTTCTAACCATTGGTTGCATGTAATGATCTATATAAGTAGATAGATTACTGGAAATTGATTCCATGCCGGAAACAATTGGTCGGCCCGGGGGGTTAATGGGGTCCTTGTGGATCTTAGGGATATGATAGAAGATTGGTATTTTAGGGTGCGGATTATAGATATAACTGAACTCGTCATTGTTTAATATCCCCTCTTTCTTGGCCTCTACCAACATATTAAACAAGTTTTTATTATATTCTATCGTTGGATCCTTTCTAAGTTCCATATATGTACTGTCATCTTGCAAAAGTCGATTAGCTTCACTCAAGTAATCCTCTCTCTTTTGTACTATGATCCCTCCTCCCTTATCCGCCTGCTTTATGATCACTTGATGGTTATTTTTCAGTTTATTAAGGGATTCTCTTTCATCTTTCCTTAAATTGTCTTTAAATTTAAATTTTTTCTTGTGATTTCCTGAGTCGAAATAACTATTTATCTCTTCTGTTAATAGTGTATTAAATACTGGAATATGCTCCCCTTGGGCATGGGTGGGGTTAAAGGAAGAGGGACGTTTGAATTTACTGTGTACAATTTCCTCCTCCTCTTCATGTAAACTCAGATCCATGAGATCTTCTATTCTTGCACTTGAATTACTTAATTCTATTCTTTCTGTATCTAGCTGTTTTAGAGTTTTCAGGGCGTCTACATCCTCTTTATTCCATTTGTTGGACTCTACATCTTTCATTTCTACTATTTTATAGTGATTTGCATTTTTCGCATAGTATCTTTTTAAATTAAGTTTCCGTACGAATTTTTGCAAATCAATGTACATCTCAAATTTATTAGGTAACTTTTTTGGGGCAAACTTTAATCCCTTATTCAATAATAGAATATCCGAATCTGTCAATTCAACATCTGAGAGATTAATTATATTTCCCTTAGCCTTCTCTACCAATTGCTTCTTTCTCTCTGTTTCTTTGGCTCGTTGGCCACCTCTCTTTCCTCGTTTTGTTCCCAGTCTTTCCCTTCCCTCTGTCTCTTTCTGTTCTCCCTGTTTACTAATGTTGGTTCCTCCCATCCCCCCATCGATTTCCAAGGGGGCTGGGGTCCTGCCCCTTGATCTAAAAAATGACTTTCATTTCTCTCATTGGATCTAGACTCATACTGTATTCTGGGACTATTATTTGTCCTATTTGTATTCTGCTGATTGTGATGAATGAATCTATTATGTTGCCCATAAATTTCTCTTTGTCTCTCTTCCTGATAATGTGGTCTAACTTTGTCTGTTCTTTGTGAAGGGTTCGAATTTTTTAACTTGTAATTATTATATTGTAAATTATTGTTATGCCCATATTGCTGCTCTTTGGGTCTTGCTCCTTTATTATCTCTATTATGGCTCTGATTGTGGGGTACCATCTGATTGGTACCTTTATTGCCATGTGTAATAGATTCCTCTTCATATCTATTTTCCCGATATTCGTGTGTATTCCCCCTAATGTTAACATTAACATTTTCCTGCATCCTATGTATGCGCAATTTGGAGGCATTAAAACTTTTACCTTGAGTCGTGGCTGCGCTCGTTTTTCTTTTTGTCTCTATAGTTTAATGGTTTACCTTTACTTTTTTCAGCAGATAACGTACACAATGGTTTAAAGTGGCAAAACTGAATTTTATTTTCAATTTTCCTTTCTGATTGTTAAACAATACTTGTAGAATGTAGGTTTTGATGTTTTTGGGACTATGAATTGATGATAAATATGGAACCATAATGATTTGAATTATGAAATATGTAGATGAATGAGCGACAAATGATTTCTATTGGTGCCGAGAGCTTCTTATAGTCACATCTTCCACCTGCTTATTAGAGGTACATAGAAAAGCTATGGTGTGTTTTACATATTCCCCTTGTACAAATTAGTTGTTATTCTTCTTATAAATTTCAGATTTCAGGCACAATGGGCGTGATATTCAGAGCTCCACGTTATCTGTTCCAGACCAAGTGATGTCCTCCAACAACTGCTCCCGGACAGGATCTCCCCACATAGATAGTATAGGAAGAACAAGATCCTGGTCTCCCAGTGTACCTCCTCCACAAAGGTATAACTATTTACCTACATAGCCATGTTTAATAAGAAATTGTGTAAAACATTCTTACTGTAAGATTTTTTATTGTTATTATATATTTGCAAGAAAAATAATGTTAACGCCTGTACATGTTAAAAGTTATGTTGCATTGCAAACCTTGCTCTGCTCCTCTTCATGCCCACTGCACAGGATTGGCTGCTTTACTTTTGTGTTGCATCCTGATTGGCTGATTTGATGCATGGGATAACGGTGTAATGGTAAGTTTGCTTTATGCAAACTGAATAACAGAGTTCTAAACTTTATACCACATAGACATTTGTGCTATATAAATATGCTATTTGAGCAAATTTAGATTTTCATAAGCCTAGTTTATAAAGAAAACTTTGTCACTGAGATAAAAAAAACAAGTAAATTTGGTTGTATTGGGTAAAGAAGAATCCCATACTTCAGTAGATATCTGAGCATAACAATTGTTACTGCATTATACACAGTGGAATTGCTTTAAACACTTTGCATATTATACCACAGGAGTTTCACATATACCAAATAAAATATGTTCTCCCTGCTATTTGATCTTTTTTGAAAAAAATCATAAACTTGTAACAGCTCAGTACATTTGCTTCATTGAAAGAAATGTTGTATTCAGAAGACCTTGCACACAGTACTTCACCTGGTCTAGACAGAGGTAACACAGAAGGTTCTAAACAAAACAATCATGATATGACGATATCTGTGACATTGGCATCTACTTATCAAGCCGTCAACCGCAAATACGCTGGAATTCCACAGCGTATTTGTGGCGAGCCTGATTCCCCTTAGTTATCAAACCCTACAGACCGGCAAAAGTAGAATTACAGACGTTCCGAATGCAAATTCAGAATTATCTGACTACTTTTGCTAGTTGACAAATTCCTAACAGGTACGCTCGCCACTATTCCGGCCCAGCGTACCTGGTTTTCAATCCGCCGCCCTGGGGGCGGCGCATACCATAGGAATCAATGGGAGTCTGAAAGCAGCGAAAGCTCATGTTCGCTGCTGCCCGATATCCCATTGATTCCTATGGTAATGTTTACACCTTACACCCTAACATGTACCCCGAGTCTAAACACCCCTAATCTGCCGCCCCCTACACCGCCGCCACCTACATAAAGTTATTAACCCCTAACCTGCCCCCCCTACAGCGCCGCCACCTACATTATAGTTATTAACCCCTAATCTGCCACCCCCTACACCGCCGCCGCTATATTAAATTTATTAACCCCTAAACCTAAGTCTAACCCTAACACTCCCTAACTTAAATATGATTTAAATAAATCTAAATAAATATTCCTATCATTAAATAAATTATTCCTATTTAAAACTAAATGCTTACCTGTAAAATAAACCCTAAGCTAGCTACAATATAACTAACAGTTACATTAGCTAGCTTAGGATTTATTTTTATTTTACAGGCAAGTTTGTATTTATTTTAACTAGGTAGAATAGTTACTAAATAGTTATTAACTATTTACTAACTACCTAGCTAAAATAAATACAAATATACCTGTAAAATAAAACCTAACCTATGTTACACTAACACCTAACACTACACTATAATTAAATTAATTCCCTACATTAAATACAATTAAATACAATTAAATAAAATTATCTAAAGTACAAAAAAAACACTAAATTACAGAAAATAATAAACAAATTACAAGATTTTTAAACTAATTACACCTAATCTAATTCCCCTAACATTGCAAGCCATTTCTGACATCAGAAATGATGGATAAGTCATCCTCTAATCACGGCTTCCCCACGGGGAATCAGTGTCTGATTCAACGCTGTGATTGGAGGAAGCCGGATTCCTCATTTTAGACCCAGGAAGAGGCTTTGTGACGGGCGGAGGAAGCTGGAGCTGCTGTGAAGATTAAAAGGTAAGTTTTTTTTTCTCAACAGGAGTGAAATGTAAATTTTGAAAATAATAGGAAAATGTATTTACTATGAAGTTTAAACGAACCTTTAAATAATGATAGCATTCCTATATTGCCATATTTATTTAACCATTGGTTTAACATCCCATTCTATATTTAATTAGTTGCTTAAACAGTTAAATGATTGTATAACCAGATTCAAGTATTACAATCACAATTATTAAGGACCATTCAAAAATTATACACAAAATCAATTTGGCAATGATTTGTTACTAAAAGCAGAAGTCAAGTCCTTATTGTGTATTGCCTTCAATATAAAGGGATTAAATAGACAAAAATAAATGAACATCACTAATGTATAAGCATTGGCTACAAGATTTCTTCTCTCCAAGCTTTCTAACAGCTGTACTTTTTTTATTTTTTTTTATTTATGTATTTATTTTTTTTATTTTTTATTTTAAAGGAGAAGCCTGTTCATATAGGTTATCCCTAAACCCCACAATGATGATTTCCATGGTATTTACCATTATCATAAAGGGTCCCAAATACATTAAGTTTTCCTGAATATGGAGAGTCTATACAGTCTAGTATTATAAAAGCCTAATATTTTTCATCAGGGTAGTGTATACCTAATACAGGGCATTATTGAAATTCTTAGATGGATCTATAGATTGAAAATGATACAGATGGGTAGACAAATTATGTTATGACCAAGACATTATTTGTATGCCTACTCTACAGAAAATACCCATATTATGGATTATTGTGAGTCCAATATCTACCTTATTTGCAAATTTGTCAGTATAATAAGTAGACTACTTTTTGCTACTTTCTATTTTCTACCCTATACAAAGAGCCTAACCAAAATGTAAAAAAACAACAACAAAAAACATTTCTCTTGTAAGGTGTATCCAGTCCACGGATCATCCATTACTTGTGGGATATTCTCATTCCCAACAGGAAGTTGCAAGAGGACACCCACAGCAGAGCTGTAATATAGCTCCTCCCCTAACTGTCATAGCCAGTCATTCTCTTGCAACTCTCAACAAGCAAGGACGTTGTAGGAGAGAGTGGTTAAATATAGCTAGTTTATTTTCTTCAATCAAAAGTTTGTTATTTTTAAATAGTACCGGAGTTGTGCTATTTTATCTCAGGCAGTAAATAGAAGAAGAATCTGCCTGAGGTTTCTATGATCTTAGCAGGTTGTAACTAAGATCCATTGCTGTTCTCACATAAAATGTCTGAGGAAATTACACAGATGAGGTAAAACTTCAGCGAGAGAATGGCGTGCAGTTTATTCTGCTATCAGGTATGTGCAGTTATAATTTTTTCTAGAGATGGAAAACACTAGAAAATGCTGCTGATACCGGATTAATGTAAGTTAAGCCTGAATACAGTGATTTAATAACGACTGGTATCATGCTTACTCCCAGGGGTAATACCCTTATGATATTGCAATATAAAACGTTTGCTGGCATGTTTCATCGTTTTTATATATGCTTTGGTGATAAAACTTTATTGGGGCCTAGTTTTTTCCACATGGCTGGCTTAAATTTTGACTAGAAACAATTTCCACTGTTGTAGTATAAAAGTTACAGTTGGTGCAGTTAAAATTACAAACTGTGACATCCAGCTTCCCTCAAAGGCCCTCTGAATGCTATAGGACATCTCTAAAGGGCCCAAAGGCTTTCCAAAGTCGTTTATTGGGGAAGGTAGGGCCACAGCTTGCTGTGGCAGTTGGTTGTGACTGTTAAAAAATGTCTATTTCGTTTTTTTGATCCGTTTTTTGAACTAAGGGGTTAATCATCCATTTGCAAGTGGGTGCAATGCTCTGTTAGCCTATTATACACACTGTAAAAATTTCGTTTGATTTACTGCATTTTTTCACTGTTTTTCAAATTCTGACAGCCCTTCGGTGGTTCAGTGTATGGAAGTAATCGGCTTAATGGTAGCGGCAATGGACATAGTGCCGTTTGCACGCTTACATCTCAGACCTCTGCAACTATGCATGCTCAGTCAGTGGAACGGGGATTACACAGATTTGTCCCCTCAACTGAATCTGGACCAAGAGACCAGGGATTCTCTTCTCTGGTGGCTATCTCGGGTCCATCTGTCCAAAGGTATGACCTTTCGCAGGCCAGATTGGACAATTTTTACGACAGATGCCAGCCTTCTAGGTTGGGGTGCAGTCTGGAATTCCCTGAAGGCTCAGGGATCGTGGACTCAGGAGGAGTCTCTCCTTCCATTAAATATTCTGGAACTAAGAGCGATATTCAAGGCTCTTCAGGCTTGGCCTCAGTTAGCAACTCTGAGGTACATCTGATTTCAGTTGGACAACATCACAACTGTAGCTTACATCAACCATCAAGGGGGAACGAGAAGTTCCCTAGAGATGTTAGAAGTTTCAAAAATAATTCGCTGGGCAGAGATTCACTCTTGCTACCTATCAGCTATCCATATCCCAGGTGTAGAGCACTGGGAGGGGGATTTTCTAAGTCGTCAGACTTTTCATCCAGGAGAGTGGGAACTCCATCCGGAGGTATTTGCACAACCGATTCATCGTTGGGGCAAACCAGAACTGGATCTCATGGCGTCTCGCCAGAACGCCAAGCTTCAGTGTTACGGATCCAGGTCCAGGGATCCCAAGGCGACACTGATAGATGCTCTAGCAGCGCCCTGGTCTTTCAACCTGGCTTATGTGTTTCCACCGTTTCCTCTGCTCCCTCGACTGATTGCCAAGATCAAGCAGGAGAGAGCATCGGTGATTCTGATAGCACCTGCGTGGCCACGTAGGACCTGGTATGCAGATCTAGTGGACATGTCATCCTTTCCTCCATGGTCTCTGCCTCTGAAACAGGACCTTCTACTTCAGGGTCCTTTCAACCATCCAAATCTAATTTTTCTGAGGCTGACTGCCTGGAGATTGAACGCTTGATTTTATCAAAGCGTGGCTTCTCAGAGTCAGTTATTGATACCTTAAGACAGGCACGAAAGCCTGTCACCAGGAAAATTTACCATAAGGTATGGCGTAGATATCTTTATTGGTGTGAATCTAAGGGTTACTCATGGAGTAAGGTCAGGATTGCTAGGATATTATCTTTTCTCCAAGAAGGTTTGGAAAAAGAATTGTCAGCTAATTAAGCGTCTGGCAGATGTTCCAGACGTTCAGGCATTTTGTCAGGCTTTAGTTAGAATCAAGCCTGTGTTTAAACCTGTTGCTCCACCATGGAGCTTAAACTTGGTTCTTAAGGTTCTTCAAGGAGTTCCGTTTGAACCTCTTCATTCCATAGATATCAAGCTTTTATCTTGGAAAGTTCTTTTTTTGGTAGCTATTTCCTCGGCTTGTAGAGTCTAAGCTATCTGCCTTACAATGTGATTCTCCTTATCTGATTTTTCATACGGATAAGGTAGTCCTGCGTACCAAACCTGGGTTTTTACTTAAGGTGGTATCTAACAAGAATATCAATCAAGAGATTGTTGTTCCATCCTTGTGTTACACAATCTGGACGTGGTCCGTGCTTTAAAGTTTTACTTACAAGCTACTAAAGATTTTCGTCAAACATCTGCTTTGTTTGTTGTCTACTCTGGACAGAGGAGAGGTCAAAAGGCTTCGGCAACCTCTTTTTCTTTTTGACTAAGAAGCTTAATCTGCTTAGCCTATGAGACTGCTGGACAGCAGTCTCCTGAAAGGATTACAGCTCATTCCACTAGAGCTGTGGCTTCCACTTGGGCCTTTAAAAATGAGGCTTCTTTTGATCAGATTTCATCCGTGTACTTTAGCTTTGGTATTGGTATCCCACAAGTAATGGATGATCCGTGGACTGGATACACCTTACAAGAGAAAACACAATTTATGCTTACCTGATAAATTTATTTCTCTTGTGGTGTATCCAGTCCACGGCCCGCCCTGTTATTTTAAGGCAGGTAATTTTTAAATTTAAACTACAGTAACCACTGCACCCTATTGTTCCTCCTTTCTCGGCTTGTTTTCGGTCGAATGACTGGCTATGACAGTTAGGGGAGGAGCTATATTACAGCTCTGCTGTGGGTGTCCTCTTGCAACTTCCTGTTGGGAATGAGAATATCCCACAAGTAATGGATGATCCGTGGACTGGATACACCACAAGAGAAATAAATTTATCAGGTAAGCATAAATTGTGTTTTCTAATAATAAATTGGTCCCATTATACAGGTCTGTGGGTAGGATAACATTGTTCAATACACTTTTCAAACCATGCAGTACTTGGGATCTATGTTAGCTCTGCATGCATAAGCACAAAACAGTCTTTTTCAAACTAAAAATAATCA
Source organism: Bombina bombina (assembly GCF_027579735.1). Lineage (NCBI taxonomy): Eukaryota > Metazoa > Chordata > Amphibia > Anura > Bombinatoridae > Bombina > Bombina bombina. The sequence goes on from NC_069503.1 coordinate 1,017,502,566, forward strand.
AACAATAATTGTTAGAGATGTAGCTGTATACAGATTTTGCCCTTGTATCAATTTGTAGGAAAGATGGTTTTATCACTTGTGCCATCTCAGTGTATTGCAAGTTGTTTTGAACTAGTTCTCAGTGACCACTGGCAAGTCCAACACTGTGTGTTATTGCTCATAGCCTGGATTCTGTCACCTCAGTGGGCACATTTCTGGCTAATTTTCAACAAAATGTGCTCACCAGTGTAATTTATATGCTGTGAATTTATATTTTACGCAGTATAGGGTTTAATAACTGGGATACATATATTTAGCATGAAGGAAGATCTGTTGGTATCATTGTTATCCAATTTTAATTACTTATATCTTAATTACTCAATATGCAAAATATGATTGTGATTAAAAAAATATATATTATAATTGTTTTTTATACATTTGAATAGCCCTACACCAAATGGCTCACACATCAAAGACGTAGCAGAAAGAATGCCACTGTTCGTTAGGTGATCTGTGAAGGAGACTCGTTTAGAGCAGTATTTGCTATAAATAACTCACATGCTTTCCTTTCTTCCAGTAGGGGTATGGAACAGGTACCTAGAGGGACAAGATCTGGCCCTGCACATTACAATACTATGAGCAGAGTGGAAAGACGTCGGGTATTAGATAACCACTATTCCCCAGACAGAGAAAGGTAACTAAACACGACAGCACTGCTGATTAATAGTGGAAGAATCAATTAATAGTTGTCATCACAGTTACACACATAAGTATAAGAAGAAATGCCATTATTGTTATTTACCTGTGATAACGTCTCCTAATGAAATGGCTTTGTCAACTGAAATATCACAGCGACCTCTTTCTTTGTAGTAAATATGTGAACTGTTTTGTGAATTTACTTTATTAAAGCATTATTTCCATTAAGTTTATTCATAATAATAATAATGTCTAACATTAATGAATAGTTACATCACTCAACCTCTTCTTAACAGAATAAAATAAAATGTATATTGAGTTTGCATGGTATAGTAAGTTAATGTGTAGAATAAATACAAATGTAACTTATGTTAATTTATTTTATCCAGTTGATTTCCTCACATGCTAAAAACCATCTTGTTCTAATTTTGGAATCTTTACCACATTTGTAGTTACTAATATAGTTTCTGTATTGGAGGCTTTTAATGTATATATGGTGCAAGCTACTTTAGGGATGATGAATTGTGTAAGTTTGTTATGTTTGTTTTTTACTCAACTGTTGCTTTTAATAACAGAGCAGTATTTTCTATCAGTGTGTAGCAACATGTTTTTCAATATTGAATTTTGTATTTATATTTGTACTTTATGTCTCTATATTGCCATGGAACTGTAATGCCCTTTTATCTAAATAATTGTTCTTGTTAATTATAAAATTGTATACACAATTACTATGAAAAAAATATCTGTGTATGTCTATTGTTATGGTTTTATGGTATTAGAGTTATGAGATGTTACTGGTAAGAAAGATATTGCTTATATTAAATACATACACTATTATTCACATTATTTAAGAGACTGAAGAGTATGCAGAGACCGAGAAATAACTCCTGGTTAAGTATATCACTGCCATTATTACTGAAGTCGGGTTCCATAATCATAGGGAAATATTAAATACCCCATTAATACCTGGTCCCTTTTTGTCAAAAAAATGATTCATTGGTCATATTTGAACAGTGTGCTTGATTAATGTACAGGTTGAGACAGAATTGTTTAAACTAAATGATAACACAAGTTTAGATCATTTAATATTTCAATAGCACCTGGGACTTTATATTAGCATTCAGTATATAAGATTGTAACTCAGAGATAGAAGAACTTATCTCAATAGTTTTTAGTAGAGGAAAATGTATATCAATTTATATTGTCAGGAAAGTATACTGATGTAAACACATATATAATAAATACGCAAATAGTTATAATCCCTTGTATATCCAGAATGTACTTTCAGTGTATAACATTTAAAGGGACACTTAACCCAATTTTTTTCTTTAATGATTCAGATAGAGCATGCAATTTTAAACAGCTTTCTAATTTACTCCTATTATCAATTTTTTTCTCGTTGTCTTGCTATCTTTATTTAAACAGCAGGAATGCAAAAGACGGACCATTTTTGGTTCAGTACCTGGGTTATGCTTGCTTATTGGTTTGCTAAATGTAGCCACCAACAGGCAAGTGCTATTCAGGGTGCTGAACCTAAAATGGGCTGGTTCCTAAGCTTTATATTTCTGTTTTTAAAAAAAGATATCAAGAAAACGAAGAATAATTGATAGTAGAAGTAAATTAGAAAGTTGCTTAAAATGGCATGCTCTATCTAAATCATGAAAGAAAAAAATTGGGTATCCTTTTAAGCAGAATATTAAATGGTACATTAAACGTATATATAACTTTGAAAACAATTTTAACTCAGTATATACTACAAATGAAAACATAATCGGTATTTATATTTTAATAAAATCACCTTTTCTTACATATTTACAAAACTATATTGCCCCTCTCCTAGCCCCCTTTGGGCCACATATGCAGGCGAATTAAACTGGCATACAACTGTACATGCCATAAAAGTGTTTTATCCATCGATCACAGATGACAAGTACGGTTGGTTACACTTGATGCCATGTGAACAAGTAAAGATGAGAAACTGGCTATAGATTTTTTTCTGTGCAAATTATGTCAAAGGAGGTAATTTTTTAAGAATGTTATATATTATCGCCTCACTAATTATGGTATTTAGTATCTCCTGAGTAAAAAAAAGGGAAAATTATTGTTATATCCATTTAACCCTAGCCCAAAAAACATGTCCCCTATAACTGGCAGAAAGGACATTTTGAAAATGACCCTGGAAGTAAGATCTGAGAGGTAGATAATGCAGCATAACTGCATAGCTTCTGAAAGAAAAGTACAAGCAATTCATTTTATTGAATCATCTGTTTCTTTCCGTATTATTTAGTCTTTATTTTAATATGCAGCATTTTATTCAGTACCATTTATATGCCCCATTAAGGGAGAGTTTGTTGGATGATATAGTAACCCTTAAAATCAAAGCAATAATATAATCTATATTATATGAGGCCCCTTGTTTCCGGCAAACCTTCAGGCTTGCAGCTGCTCCATAACTTGTCCGCCTGCTCTGAGGCTGCAGACATCAATCCACCCGATCCTATACGATCGGGCTGATTGACACCCCCTGCTAGCGGCCAATCTGCAAGAGTCGGCATTGCACAAGCAGTTCACAAGAACTGCTTGTGCAATGATAAATGCAGACAGCGTATGCTGTTGGCATTTATCGATGTGTTGCGGACATGATACGCTACATTGTATCATGTCCGCTCGCACTTTTATAAATCGGCCCCATAGTATAGGATGTAAACTTAGAATATCAAAATGCGCTAACTGACATGAAACTATGAATATATTTCACATTCCAATGTTCTTCACGTAGAAGAATATGTTCTATTTATTCATAAATACATATTTATATATATATATCTATATATATGTGTGTGTATATATATGTGTATAGATATAAACAAATATATAGGAATATCTATTTATAAATAAGTACACCATATTCTGCTATGTGCTGAACATTGGAATGCAAAATATTTACAGTAAATACACAGTTTATACCTTTATTAAATATGAATATTGCATAAATATGCTTTTTCATGTTTTCTGCTACTTAACTGCTAAGGACTCCAATGCACTTATATATATTTATATATATATATATATATATATATATATATATATATATGTATATATATGTCTATATGTGTGCACATATGTATTTATCTGTTTATATGTGTATATATGTCTGTAAATACACATACAGTATATACATATAAATAAATACATGCATGCATCTGTATACACATATAAACATATATATATATATACTGTGTGTGTATATATATATATATATATGCATATATGTGTATATATATATATATATATATATATATATATATATATACACATCTTGAGACATGTTTATGTATCTCTTTGTTTGAGCCATTTGCCTGACTTTATTTTCAACACCTGAGACCTCAAATCTTTGAGTCCTGATAACTTTTTTGTGCAATATTTTTATATTTGTATCAGTGTTATTATGAGTGTAACTGTACTTTGTAATGCACAGTATTTTTTATGTGTTTTGTGACAGTTAACCAAAGCTCTGAGAATGCGCTATATCTTGATGAGTAATAACTTCAGTTGCGCTCCAGCGATCATGCTCAACTTGTAATATGAGCGGAAAAACCCTGCACGTGCAAATACCTGCGATAAACCCCTTTTCTCTTGCGTGTAACTGTTAGGGCTCCTGTCGTAATCAGGCCCTTTAAATGTTAAAAGGAATTACAAATGAGGCATAATTTATAAAACTTTACTATTGTTTGAATGTTCTTTTTGAACAGAACCTAAGTACTTAAAGGGACACTGAACCCAAATGTTTTATTTTGTGTTTCAGATAGAGCATGCAATTTTAAGCAACTTTCTAATTTACTCCTATTTTCATTTTTTCTTTGTTATCTTGCTATCTTTATTTGAAAAAGAAGGCATCTAAGCTAAGGAGCCAGCCAATGTTTGGACAGCACTTGTTTGTTGGTGGGTGAATTTTTCCACCAATCTGCAAGAACAACCCAGGTTGTTCACCAAAAATGGGCCGGCATCTAAACTTACATTCTTGCTTTTCAAATAAAGATACCAAGAGAATGAAGAAAATTTTATAATAGGAGTGAATTAGAAAGATGCTTAAAATTGCATGCTCTATCTGAATCGCGAAAGAAAAAAATTGGGTTCCGTGTCCCTTTAAAGTTTATCAGAGGCTGATCTAATATTATGGGAATTTAATACTATTAGCTCTCCAAAGTAATCTTCCAGTTTCTCTCCAGCTAAAAAGTATATATTCTCACCGTGTTTTATTATTTGTTTGTATGGAAATATGTGCAATCACATGTGAAGTTAATCATTTTAATTTGCAAAACATAATCTGCTCTCAAGTCTATCATTTTATAACTAGATCAGCTATTATGTAATCATTACAGAGTCAGTATTCATTTGTAAAGCAATTAAAACATCACCTAGAAATATTCATTTTAGCTCCCCTACTGTGAGCATATTGCTTAGAGATTAAAATTGTAGATTAAATAATTATAAAAGTAAAACTATTAGATTAGGAGATATGACAATGAAAATCAGAGAGTTTAAAAACATTTCAGTAGCTAGAATTTTCAGAGTTTAACTTTTGCAGTATTTTAATTAGCTTTATGTAACACATTTTTTTTGGCATTGGACACAGTCCTGTTGTCAAAAATCCATTCAAGTCCTTGCACAAATCCACCCTATTCAAATGTTATGTATTCATTATACTTGCTACAAAGAACAACAAAGCACCTCTTTGTGTAACACAATTAATATAACAGGAACACCAATATCAGCTAAAATATATACTCACAAGAACAGAGAACATAGCACAAACTCTGTAAACTGATAGAGAGGTATACCCCACTCTCCATTGGCTGCTTAATCTGCACTATGGCAAGTTAAACATTTACTGACCGTGGTATATATATCACACTATGTTAAAGGGGCACTGAACCCAAATTTTTTCTTTCATGATTCAGATAGAGCATGCAATTTTAAGCAACTTTCTAATTAACTCCTATTATCAATTTTACTTTGTTCTCTTGCTATCTTTATTTGAAAAAGAAAGCATCTAAGCTAAGGAGCCAGACAATTTTTGGTTCAGAACCCTGGAAAGCACTTGTTTATTGGTGGGTGAGTCTATCCACCAATCAGCAAGAACAACCCAGGTTGTTCACCAAAAATGGGCCGGCATCTAAACGTCTTGCTTTTCAAATAAAAATGCCAAGAGAATGAAGACAATTTGATAGTAGGAGTAAATTAGAAAGTTGCTTAAAATTGCATGCTCTATCTGAATCGCGAAAGGAAAAAAATTGGGTTAAGTGTCCCTTTAAGGTTAAAGGGACTTGAGATTGTAATAGAAAATGAAATATTTTATATATATAAAAAAACTCTACAATATACTTTATTTATTTTGTCCCCTTTTCCTGTAATTTCATGCTGAATTTGTGAGCATTTCAATTCCTCTTAGAAATGGAAGTGCAGAACACTGTTATATTCCACACAGCCATTGGCTGCAAACTCTAGTGTCGTATTTATAACTGACCCTAATTGGCCACAGCAGAGAAAGTAACTTGTTACAACAGCTACCATTGTTTTATAGATATTTACATTCCAATAGATATTTACATTCCAATGTAAATATCTATTGTAATGTTCTTCACATACAATGTTCTATTTATTCATAATATATATAGAACATATTCTGCTATGTACAGAACATTGTAAAGTGAAATATTTACAGTAAATTCACAGTATAACACTTTATTAAAAAATTAATATTGCATAAATATATATATTTTTTTATGTTTTCATCTGCTTAACTGCAAAGGGCTCCAACGTACTAAATATATATGTCTGTATATGTGTACATATGTATTTATTTGTTTATATGTGTCTCTCTCTCTCTCTCTCTCTTTATATATATATATATATATATATATATACACATACACATATAAATACATATGTACACACATATAAACATATACATACATATACATCTTTATACATTTTTCTTACACCTGAGATTTCATATATTTCAGTGTTATTTTGTTATTGGCGTTATTATGATTGTAAATGTACCTTATAAAGTATTTTTGATGTGTTTTGTGCAACTTTTTTGTTTTGCAAAACAGTTAACCAGAGCTCTGAGGACGCAGTAATCATTCTAGTGTAAATCGCGATTGCCCTCAAGTGATCGTTTTTGCTTTCAACTCGTAATACCAGCGGTAAACCTGACAAATGCAAACATCCGCTATAAACCCCTTATTGCTCGCCTACTCGTTATCTGGCCCTAAAACCTTACAACTTATTTTGTCACTATTTAAACAACTAATGAAACTTTAAAAAATACATCTATGTTATTCTCAGACTAATCTTTTTCATTGATTGTGTCATTCTATCTAGCATTTATTTAGTTTTTAATGTCCATTTAAGTAAAGCTTTTTTTTTAAAAAAAAAAAAATCTGATAATAACAGTGATCATAGAGTTACAAGCAACACATTTCTTGGCTTAAAAACTCAAAGGGATACTAACCCCACATTCTCATGTTATCTTGATTTAAAAAAGCAGTAATAAAAGTTTAGGAGCCGGCCCATTTTTAGTTCAGCACCTTGGTAGAGCTTGCCGATTGGTTTGCTACATTTAGCCACAAATCAGCAAGTGCTACCCAGGTGCTGAACAAAAAATGGTCCGGCTCTAAAGCTTACAGTATTGCTTTTTCAAATCAAGATAGTATGAGAACAAAGAAAAATGGAAATTTGGAGTAAATTAGAAAGGTGCTTAAAATCTCATGCTCTATCCGAATCATGAAAGAAAAAAAAAATGGGTTTAGTATCCCTTTAAAACAACTAATCAAATTATACAAAGTGCATATCCATATGAGAACCAATGATCTTTTTTCTATATTTATACAATGGCACCTTGTAATAACCTAATCCTATTATCCACAATATGAGGTGTATATCAAAAATATATTAAATTGTATAAACAAACATATCTATATAATGAAATATATGTAAAAATGTATATAAACATAAATATAAATACACACTTAGGACTAGATTATGAGTATAGTGCTTTTTAGCGATCCGGCTTGAACTTTTTTAACTCATCAGGTTGCGGTCATATTACAAGTTGAAAATAAAGAGTTAGGGAAAACGCGTGTAAAAAAAAGTTTAATATCTTTGAATATCACGACCCCCTTAACTTATTCTCCCTTAGACTTTAATGGAATGTTCAAACTGAAAAACTCATACTCGCGTGCTAACCTAACTGCGTTTATTCAAGTGCACTAAAGCCGACTTGAATTATGAATATTTTGCATTCCAATGTTCTTCACATACAGAATTCATATTGTAAATACATATTTCTGTATATATCTATATATACATACTGTATACCTCTATATCTATTCCTATAGATATATAGATATCTATTTTAAATTAACAATAACATATATTTATAGAAATAAATATTTAATAATAAAAAATATTTTTAAGAACTAACAGTTGGGTAGGCGCACATAAGGAATTGCTATCTTCAATTTGCATTATTGAAATATTAAATAAAAGCTATTGAAAAATATTAATAACATTTATTTCAAATTATTATACATTATGTAAAGTATTCTAAATAATCCATAGGATGGATATATTTATATATATATATATATATATATATATATATATATATATATATATATATATATATAAATTCAGGATGTATAATTTTATTATTGTCAGGTATTTGTAGGGCGTATAATAACTTTAAATAATTTTTTAAATATTTTTTAATAGATATTTAGACATGTATATATATGTGTGTGTGTGTGTATATATATATATATATATATATATATATATATATATGTGTGTGTGTGTGTGTGTGTGTGTGTGTGTGTGTGTGTGTTAAAGCCCTTTGCAGCCTCTTTTTTTCAAACACCATATACCATCTATGTTTGAGCCCTTATCGCCTTTTTAATATGTTTTTAAAATAATTGTTATCAGACAGTGTTTATGAGTGTAGCTCTACATTTACATATATTTATGTTGTGTTTAATGTAAGTTTTTTCGTCCCCTACCCTTGATGCGAGATCTGAAGTTGCGCTAACCCGACAGATTTAATTTTGCTTCAGCAAACCCTTTTTCTTTCAACCTGTAATTTGCGCATTATTTTCTTGTAATACGTGCCACTCATAATCAAGTCCTAACTGTGTGTTATTAAGGAGCTAAATATATATAGTTTTTTTTATTTGTAACACTATTTTGAAATAAACTTTCATATATAAAATACAATATTGAATATCTAACGACTTCACTTTAAGGGCCTGATGATCAAAAACTCGCCAGCATGGTGAGAAATCCTTCACGTCCTGGACCCTGCATGGCTTGCTAAAAACTCTCAAGATAAAATTTGCCTTTTTTTAAAAAAAAGATTTAGGGACCTCACATTACTGAACTCTTAGATCATCTTGCCAGAGCGGAGAGCTTTAGATCATCTGACCTTAGTCTTTAATATTCTAATGTTGTATTCAAATGTTCCCAGTCATTCTATAAAATATTTGAATCTTAGAACAAATGGGGAACATTAATTCTATCATTTGAAAATTAGAAACATTCGTACCATCCATAATTATAACAATGACAATAACAGCAATAAAAACATCTTTGACCATAAAAAATTATTTCCACTATGAATTCTTCAGAGCTTGTCTGCAAAATTGAGCATTTTGAGCGTTATTTGGCAAGTTTTAAATTTTATTTTTACCATTATTGGGCTTGGTCACAATTGATTGTTTGTTAATTATCTTTATGTTAATGGAGGATATGAGCCCTTTTCAGTGTTGAGGTGATCACAATCAGCCATTTCCATTGTTTATTGGCAGCACATTTTATATTATTGGTTTGGTGAAAAATGGTCCTATACTTAACATGTGCCAGCCTGTTTTACTTATCAATATTCCACTTTCTGTATTTAACAACACATTTACAGTGTCATTTTCACATATCAAATTAAATAGCTAAAAGGATTTGAAGATAGAGCCCTGCCTAGACAACTATTTTACAATTATTACTGAGTATCCCAAAATGTTTTCAGATATCACATTGGTTTTGCACATGGTTAAAAGACACTGAAATGTCCTCCTCCTTTATATGGGATGACATTACAAAGCAACCCCACAAAACAATCACAAACACTATCTACTCAAGCAATTTTGCACAAATAAAAATTAGCCAAATGTATAACCCATCCAAAAACACATGCCCACTATACTAATAATGCTTATGTTTAAATCCGTTAGAGAATTATACCAATATATGTATATGGTTTTGGAGATGTTAAAGGGACAGTCTATTTGAAAATGTGTATTGTTTAAAAAGATAGATAATCCCTTTATTAACCATTCCCCAGTTTTGCATAACAATCCATAACTCTGTAGATGCTGCCCCCTTATCTAAGTACTTTTTACAAACTTGCGGTTTAGCCAATTAGTGCTAGTTCATGCATAACTCCACAGGAGTGAGCACAATGTTATCTATATGGTACACATGAACTAGCACTGTCTAGCTGTGAAAAGCTAATGAAATACACTGAGATAAGATACGGCCTGCAGGGGCTTAGAAACAACCAAAGTTAGAGTTTATAAAGTATATTAATATAACACCGTTGGTTGTAGAAAGCTGGGGAATGGGCCTTAAATGGGTTATCTATCTTTTTTAACAAAAATAAAAATGAAGTAGACTGGGGATTTAAATTGCACACGTCACCTATTAGTATCACTAAACAATATTTAAAGGGGTCAATCAGCAATCAGGCCATTTAATCTGTGATGTAATTGATAAACCCACCAAATTCCCATTTTATTTGTCATTAATTGTGCTCATTTTATTTTTGGATTAGGATTTTGGAAGACTAATGGTTTTGTGTTGTTTTTGGTAGGTAGCAATTTTAAGCTTCAGGGCTATTAATGGTCTTGTATTATTGTGATCACTGGAAAACAATCAGACAACACAGACTTTCAGAAATCATTATCTGATGAAAACAAGTGAAATATTGTGATCAACCCCATTATGAAAAAAGTATAGAAGAATTTCATGAGAAGCTTAAAATCCTCATCTACTGTGACTCTTCCTGACATTTGAAACACTAGCTATGGCCAGCAGTTCCTTGGTGCACCATTTGCTTTTATTCACATTTTTATTACCTTTCTTTTTGAAGTAGATGAGGCCTTCATACCCACTGTCATTATAATTTTAAATATCAAATTCCGCATGTGGCAAGTAAACTAATAATTCACTGCTTAATAATCAATACTTTAGCTTTGATATCATGTTTAAATCTCTCCTTTTTGTAAACTAGTTTTGATGTTTTTTTATTTGTAAGTCTTTATTCGTGTTTATACTGTATGTTTTCCTGTTTTTCTAAGAACTTTTAATGTAAGATAATAGAAGAGGGTAAACATACTTTTTCTGCTACTGACCATTATTTTGGAGTCATCTTTGTAATTAAAGTGACATTAAACTTTAAGCAAATTATGTAATGCTTACTGCCTGATTAGGACAAGTTCCACAACACTGTTGCTGAAGGGGAACTCAGCATATTATGCACAGTTGCATCTATTATAAAAAATAAAATGAACTGCAATACATTTCAATACCTTCTTTTAAGTGCCCAAACCAAAAAAGTTGAATTTAATTTCCCTTTATATAACAAATGGCTAATCAGACTTTTAAATCTGTTTTAGTTTGCTTCATGTCTCTGTTTGTTCGTTTTGTTTTTTTGTGTTTTGTTTTTTTGCATTTAAGCTCATCTCAAACTCGGATCTCTTAGGCCAATATAAGACACATTTTTGTGCAACGTATTGTTTGCCACTATCTAAGATTTGTAATATATTTCCATCTAATACTTTGGTATTACTACCTTTTTAAAGGGACAGGAAACAACTTTCCAATTTACCCCTAGTATCAAATATGCTTCATTCTCTTGTTATCCTTTGCTGAAAGAACAGCATTGCACTACTGGCAGGTAGATGAACACATCTAGTTAGCCAATCACAAACGACAAATGTGTGCAGGCACCAATCAGCAGCTAGCTCTCACTATTGTAGTATATGTGCTTATTTTTTTTTCAACAAGGGATACCAAAAGAAGGAAGCACATTTGAAAATAGAAGTGAATTTAAAAATGTCTTAAAATAACATGCTGTATCTGAATCATGCAAGTTTAATTTTAACTTTCCTATTCATTTAACACTTCTTTAGAACACATATATTTTGTTTGTTTTTTATAGACTGTATTTGGTTATTATACTGTTTTAATATTTTCAAACATAGGTTTGACTACATCATTGTTTGCTGCATTTTGCTCATATCATCATAGATTTATTATCTTTCATATAATCATTTCATTTAAACATCTCATTATTCTTATTTTCTGCCACCGCTCCAGTCATTACCTCACTCTACCTCGAACACGAATCAGTCAATCCTTTGACCATCACCAAAGAGATCCAAGGTATATGTCATATTTCCCTGCAGTATTCATTCTGAATAATGTGTATATGCATGTTATGTGTGTACATGTGTTTGGAGGTATGGATAACACAATTCTAACGTTACTGTGGCTATCTAAATATGCATTTATATTACTGATAGTTTATTATTTCATTTGTATGTTCTATATACATACTTAAAAAACAACAACAACAAAACAAACAAATATCAATTTGAGTAAACCAAACACATGTTGTAATGTTGTGTGGAAGCACATTAAAATCTCTACCGGTGACCAGGAAGGTATACAGTGTTGAGATTTACTGAGTTTACAAATCCATATCAGATACAATTTGATAGTCTAGCCATGCTTATCTCAGTATCAACGTTCCACTTAAGTGGATCATTACTAAATATCACATTAGATTAGGACTGTGAAAGTAAGAAATTGGAAAAGGAGAACTTTATTTAATATATCGTTGTTTACCCACTGAGACCTAACGCACTTGCCAGGTTTCATATTACATGGTAGGTTTATGGGCACTGTACATTAAATATTATAATCTATACAATGTCTAGGATGGTTTATCCTACATTAAGTGACTCTTAGAGGAACAAAGAGATGTGTGTATGCGACATGGCTCTATAAGTATTTGCATCTTCTTTTAAATGGCTCATTCCATATGTAATTTGAAGATATAATGTAAATGAGGCAGATTTTTTAACTAAAGAGTTTATACATTATTGCTAGTAATGCCTAATCAGAGGGAACATATGATCATAAAGTTACATTTGTCATAAGAGCCAGTTAAACGAATGTGCTTGTAAATCTAATCATTTTATATTTTAATAAATCACAGTCAGCATAATTGACACTTGGGGAGGTTCAACCTTTTCCAGCCTCACCAAGCTGAGCTATTAACCAATGAATGAGCCGGTAAACTATACTTGAAAGACTAAAGAGCTTACCGAGGCAAGATTGGCTTTTAGTTACTTATTCCAACAAAATAGTTATAGTCATATGAGCCATATGATATTTTTCTGTATGGTATAAATTAACCTTCTTTTGCTGAGATGTAAAATGTTTCTAATATTAACATATTTGGTCTTATTCAAACCTAAACAAAGCAGCAGAAAGTTTAAGCATAATTAAAGGGAAACCCTCATTTTTTGCTTCATGATTCAGATAGCGCATATTTTGTAATTTACTTCTATTATCAATTTTTCTTTGTTTTCTTGGTATCTTTTTTTGAAAAGCAGGGACATAAGCTCAAGAGCCTGTCCATTTCTGGAGCACTATATGTCAACAGTTTTGCAAGAATAATATCCAAATGCAAGATTATAGGTGGCAGCACTGTTGCCTGTCATGTAGTGCCCTACCTAGGTATCTCTTCAACACAAAATATCATGGGGACAAGGCAATTTTGATAATAGAAGTAAATTGTAAACTTGTTTAAACAATTGTATGCTCTGCCTGAATCACGAAAGAAGAGTTTTGGGTTATTAATCGATTAAAGTGTTACATTGCCATGCAGAAACTAATTACATAACTGGCTCCATTTTACAATACCCAAGCTTGGGTATAATCTGTATGATTATACCAAGTGACACAGTGGAGTAGTGTAACAGTTTGTGATTTTTGCCTATGTTGTTTTTCTTTTTTGACTCTTGACAAATATTTTGTTGTTTGGACAACGATTTATGCTAAAATTGCTTCCCATATTGACAAATCAACTTGTTGTCTAGGAATTTGAAATATATGTTTATTAATAATAATAGCTTATAATATAGCTGATGAACTATTAGTTTTACCTCTACAACATATTCTTGTTATGTCCATATTTTAGTTACTTTTACAAACTTTCTATTTTTCAATATGATGTGTTTTTTTTACCTTGTATAATCATTTTGAGTTCATCAACTCTGCACATGTCTTGGCAGCAAGGATCACCCTATTTATCCTATCTTTTGTGAAGATGCAATTCGCTTGCTACGTTCCCGTAAGATGTGCCGTACTTATTCTGAGGGTGCTTACAATGACCTTGAGAGGTATGCATGGTGTGGAGTGTTTTAACAATGCCACCATGCTGTGCATTTTCATATATATACTTTGTTATATATATATGTTTTTTTGTGCTTCAAGATATGTAGCACTAGTGCAGTGATTCTTAGACTGTGATAAGCTTAAAATTCCCTATAGTTGGTCTATCTCATATATATATATATATATATATATATATATATATATATATATATATATATATATATAGTGTGTGTATATATATATATATATACATACATACAGCTCTGTAAAAAATTAAGGGACCACTGCAAAATTATCAGTTTATCTGGTTCTACTATTTAAAGGTATGTGTTTGAGTAAAATTAACATTTTTGTTTCATTCTATAAACTAATGACAGCATTTCTCCCATATTCCAAATACAAATATTCGGCTAGATTACGAGTTTGGCATTAGCCTTAAAAAGCAGCGGTTCTAACGCTTCTTTTTAACGCCCGCTGGTATTACAAGTTTGGCAGGTACAGGTGTACCGCTCACTTATATTCTGCGACTTTTCCATACCGCAAATCCCCTTACGTCAATTGCGTATCCTATCTTTTTAATGAGATTTTCCTAACGCCGGTATTACAAGTCTTGGAAGAAGTGAGCGGTACAGCCTCTACCTCCAAGACTCCTACCGCATTTAAAAGTCAGTAGTTAAGAGTTTTATGGGCTAACGCCGGAACATAAAGCTCTTAACTAAAGTGCTACAAAGTACACTAACACCCATAAACTACCTATTAACCCCTAAACCGAGGCCCCCCCTCCCACATTGCAAACACTAAAATAAAATTTTTTAACCCCTAATCTGCCGACCGGACATCGCCACCACCTACATTATACCTATGAACCCCTAATCTGCTGCCTCTAACATCGCCGACACCTACATTATAGTTATTAACCCCTAATATCCGCCCCCAACGTCGCCGCCGCAACCTACCTACAATTATTAACCCCTAATCTGCCGACCGGACATCGCCGCCACTATAATAAATGTATTAACCCCTAAACCGCTGCACTCCCGCCTCGCAAACACTATAAAATTTGTTATTAACCCCTAATCTGCCGTCCCTAACATCACCGCCACCTACCTACAATTATTAACCCCTAATCTGCCGCCCCCAACGTCGCCGCTACTATATTAAATGTATTAACCCCTAAACCTAAGTCTAACCCTAACCCTAACACCCCCTAACTTAAATCTATTTTTAATAAATCTAAATAAAATTACTATAATTATATAAATTATTCCTATTTAAAACTAAATACCTATAAAATAAACCCTAATATAGCTACAATATAACTAATAGTTACATTGTAGCTATTTTAGGATTTATTTTTATTTTACAGGCAACTTTGTATTTATTTTAACTAGGGACAATAGTTATTAAATAGTTATTAACTATTTAATAACTACCTAGATAAAATAAGTACAAATATACCTGTAAAATAAACCCTAACCTTAGTTACAATTACACCTAACACTACTCTATAATTAAATTAATTACCTAAACTACCTACAATTAAATACAAATAAATTAAATAAACTAAATTACGGAAAAAAACAAACACTAAATTACAGAAAATAAAAAAGAAATTACAATATTTTAAACTAATTACACCTAATCTAATCCCCCTAATAAAATAAAAAAGCCCCCCAAAATAATAAAATTCCCTACACTAATTTACAAATAGCCCTTAAAAGGGCCTTTTGCGGGGCATTGCCCCAAAGTAATCAGCTCTTTTACATGTAAAAAAAAATACAGTACCCCCCCAAAAGTCAGATTAGCCAATAGACTACATGGTGTTGGGCAAAGAAGAAAATTGGACTCATCAAAGAAGATGACCTTACGCCAGTCCTCTACGTTCCAATTCTTATTGTCTTTTGCAAAACTCAACCTGGCTCTTCTTTGTTTCTTATTAATGTAGGGCTTTTTTCTTATTTTGTGCACTTTACCCCAGCTGCCATTTGCCATTCTTTTTGTAGGTCACTTGATGTCATCCTACTGTTGTTCAGTTACATTTGAATGAGTTGTCAGTCATCCCGGGCATTGGAGAGTCGTTTTTGCCCTCTGCCAGTCTGTAGCTTTGTTGTCCCCAATGTCTGCTGCTTGACCTTGTTCTTATTAACCGCTGTCTTTGAAAATTTTAAAGGGTGGAAGCAACCTGACGTTCACTTTGCCAGTAAAGCCAAAATTGAGCCCTCACTTACTTTTTAGGTACTACTAGCACTGTTTTTGCATTCCAGCTGGTCCTATTGCAAGAGGATATTGATGACCACAACAGTGGTATATATATAATATAATAAATGCTCTAAATTACAATATTTGTATATTCTATTTATATTTACTCAAACACATACCTATAAATAGTAAAATCAGAGAAACTGATCATTTTGCAGTGGTCTCCCCCCCCCCCCCAAAAAAAAAAAAAACTGTTTGTATTTTTACATATATGAGCTTTGTTTATGGACTGAAGTGTTGCAGTTATTTCTAACTGTATCATTGTGAAGCTTTGATAGATGACATTTAATACACTTCATGTAGGGGTGTGTTATAAAAAAAACATTGGTGAATATATATATAAAGTTAACTAGAAAATATCACATGAACATCTCTATGTAAAAAAATATATTTTACCTCAAATTTTCATCAGCTCACCAGCATGATTATAAAAATTCCAGTTATATTAATCATTGCTGAATTCATACTTTGCTTTACTCAATCTCACACCAATCAGCAAGTGCTACCCAGGGTTCTAAACCAAAAATGGGCCAGCCCTTAACCTTACATTTCTGCTTTTTCAAATAAAGATACCAAGAGAACGACAAAGAACTGATAATAGGAGTAAAGTAGAAAGGTGCTTAAACTTGCATGCTCTATCTGAATCATGAAAGAAAAAATTTGGGTTCAGTATCCTTTTAAACTAAGGAGGGAAATAAAGAAACTGTGCTGCACATGCCAAATGCATGCTTCTTTGTAAATCCTGATTGGCTGCTTAAAGTCCCTTTACAATGGGAGATGGCTACTGAGGAAATTTTGAGGTAAATTGTTTTCCTTTTTTTACATACAGATGTTCTTTAGATATTTTCTAGTTAGCTTTATACAGCTATGCTACATTACTTTAAAGTGGTGCAGCATTTAGGTAACATTTCCCTATAAGCTGTAGCAACTATTTATACTCCAACCACTGTTAGCGGGGCATATGATATAATTAAGTTCTATATGTGTCCACTCTGGCGTTCAAGGTGTTAATGCTGCTGCTTTAAACAAAAATAGAGGTATCTTTAAGCTTATTAAGTTAAATGTGGCAACAAAAGAATTAAATTAGCAGAATTACTATACATACATTTATTTTGTAAGTTAGTCTAGGAAGTTTACTGCAAGTATCTCTTCTACTCTCTATTTAACAATACTCTAATCATCTTTCCACCAATTCGTCCCCAACTTGCGCTCGTATTACAAGTTGAAAGTAAAACGTTTGCGCACAAGCAAAAACACGATAGACACAGTATATATATATATATATTGCAACCACGTTAACTTTAATGAAGCGCGAAAAACAAAACTAACACCCATACTTGCGTGCTAACACGACCCTGTATATTCAAGTTTGCTAAATCTTATATAAAATATTAATATTTCACATTGTAATGTTCTTCTCACAGCAGTATAAGTTCTATTTGTTCTTAAATATTTATATATACATAAAGATATATATATATATATATATATATATATATATATATACCTTTACATGTACATATATCTATTACTATAGATATGTAGGTATAGCTATGTGTTTTACATTAGCAGTATCACATATATATATATATATATATATATATATATATATATATATATATATATATATATATATATATATATATAAATAAGGTTATTTTCTAGTTTAAAAACATAGGAATGTAAAATATATGTTTTGCACATCGAGTTTCGCAAATTTAAATTTAATGTAGTCGGGTTAGTGCACATAACAACATAGTAATCTTAAGGCACGTTTTTGAAATATTATATATAAAATATTAAAATATTAAAATATACTAAACATATTGTAAAATATTCTAACCAATCCATAGAACAGATGTATATTTTGTACAGTAAGTTTAATTATTTATGATTGTTTGATTGTTGATAATCAAATACAACATAAACAAGTATTCACAGTGCTTTATATGCTCACACTTAATTTAATTAAATAATAGAAGCACAGATGTATATGCAATATTTTGGGCTCACATGTCATGTATGTTACAGGGATAGGAAAGTTAAAATTAAACTTACATGATTCCAATAGAGCATGTGATTTTAAGACACTTTTAAATTACCTTCTATTTTCAAATGTGCTTTGTTCTCTTGGTATCCCTTGTTGAAAAAGAATACGCACATATCCTACACTAGTGAGAGTTAGCTGCTGATTGGTTCCTGCACACATTTTCTTTTGTGAGAGTTCATCTTGCTGCCAGTAGTGCAGTGCTGTTCCTTCAGCAAAAGATAACAAAAGAATAAAGCAAATTTGATAAATTGGAAAGTTGTTTAAATGTGTATGTTCTATCCAAATCATGAAAGAAAAATGTGGGGTTTCCTGTTCCTTTAAGTTCTGTGGACATTTGTATATCATGGGCGCGATCAAATATACAGCGCAGGTTTCGGCGCAAGTGTGGGAATCTGCACCATCCGTAATTTCACCTCGCACATCGGGGTATTACATAAACCACCGGCGGCAGTTCATAAAGTGCCGTAAGTCTGATAAACTAGTGATGTCCAGAAATGAGCGTAAAATACAAATTTCTGGAGTCGCCAGTGACTTACGGCACTTTAGAAACTGCCGGCGCCTAAGAAAAGTAAAGAAAATAACAAATCTCCCGTAAAAGTCTAACACGCCTCCCAAAAATAAGCCCGACACGTAAAACCCCTATTTCTCCAACATTGGTGTGTCCGGTCCACGGCGTCATCCATTACTTGTGGGAATATTCTCTTCCCCAACAGGAAATGGCAAAGAGCACAGCAAAAGCTGCCCACATAGCCCCTCCTTGGGCTCCGCCCCCCAGTCATTCTCTTTGCCGCTCTGAACAAGTAGCATCTCCACGGAGATGGTGAAGAGTATGTGGTGTTTAGTTGTAGTTTTTTATTCTTCTATCAAGAGTTTGTTATTTTAAAATAGTGCCGGTTTGTACTATTTACTCTAAAACAGAAAAGGATGAAGAGTTCTGTTTAAAAGAGGAGTATGATTTTAGCAGCAGTAACTAAAATCAATTGCTGTTCCCACGCAGGACTGTTGAGCCCAGAGAACTTTAGTTGGGGGAACAGTTTGCAGACTTTTCTGCTCAAGGTATGACTAGTCCATTTTCTAACAAGACTGTGTAATGCTAGAAGACTGTCATTTTCCCTCTTTGAGATCGGTAAGCCATTTTCTTAGACTCTTAACAGAATGAAGGCTTATTATGGGCTATATACTGGTTGACACTCTTGTGGGCTAAATCAATTGATTTATTTAAGTTTTTATGAGGTTTGAAGTGATTTTCAAAACTTTTAGTGTTTGGGAACGTTTTTAGGCGCCAGGCAGTCGTTTAGACACCTTCCCAGTCAGGAAGGGCCTTTCACTATAGTAGGCAGAGCCTCATTTTCGCGCCATAATTGCGCAGTTTATTTTGGATGCAGTGCATGCAGCTTCATGTGAGAGGGTCTGGTGGTCATTGAAAACGTTCTTGGAAGGCTTATTTTGGTATCGTATAACCCCCAAGGACAGGTGAAGTCGCAGCAAACGCTGTGGCTGGGACTGTAGTGGGGTTAAAATTGCTAATTGATAAAACAGCTCCATTGGGGTGCAATACTTTAAAAGCATTAAGACACTAGGGTGAAAATTTGGTAAAGATTGGATATTTGCTTCATAGTTTTTCACACATTCAGAAATAAAGTGTGCTCTGTTTAACATTTAAAGAGACAGTAACGGTTTTGTTTAAAAACGTTTTTTTTTTTGCATTATTAGCCTGTGTAAGCCTGCCTAACATGTCTGTACCTTCAGATAGAACATGTTCTGTATGTATGGAGCACAAAAGAGGAAGCGGAGCACTGAGTTAAATAAAAGTTCAATTTATTTCAGCAATTAAAACAAAAAACTTCAAGGAGATAAAGGGTGCTATTCCTTGCATAGGGTTCAGCTCAAACAGCTGCTGACATGTTTCGGCATTCCGCCGTTGGCGAAACATGTCAGCAGCTGTTTGAGCTGAACCCTATGCAAGGAATAGCACCCTTTATCTCCTTGAAGTTTTTTGTTTTAATTGCTGAAATAAATTGAACTTTTATGAAACTCAGTGTTCCGCTTCCTCTTTTGTGCTGATTCTGTGACCTACCAGCGTGAGCACTGAGAGAGGAGATTGCTCCTCGTTCTATCCCTGACTACCACACTGCTGAACGGACCCTGCAGCCGTGCCTCCCCTACTCACAAAGAGGATTGGCTGAGATCGATTCCCCTCCAATCAGGAGTGAGCAATTCAGCAGAGGACGTCTTCCAACCAATCCTGCATGGAAATACACAGGGGATTGATAGGTGGTTCCCGCCCCCCTCCCTCCAGGAACGTCTGACGAGGGAGTACAGGCACCAACAGCGGACGCAGTTTGTGTGCTACACCGGACAGGCTGGAGTAGCAGAGCCACCGGTAAGCTGCGTATACCGCTCTCAGGTTTCATTGATCCTGCCCCCAGGACCGGATGCATCAGAGGTGAGAGGAGGGGGGAACACTTATACCACAAACGCCTGTTTGGTATTGTTCAACCCATTGGGTCTGTGAAGTTTTCATGTACTGCAGTGACTTTGCTCCTACTAACTCTCTACACACCTAACAGGGACACCCTCCTTTTTGTTTCCTGTATGTATGGAGGACAAGGTGGTCCCCCCTTCAAATGTATGTGATAATTGTGCCATGGCGTCCAGACAAAGTAAGGACAGTACTGTCACATTTAATAAGGTTGCCCAAGATGATTCCTCAAATGAAGGTAGTGGGGATAGTTCTTCATCCTCTCCTTCTGTGTCAATACCAGTTATGCCCGTGCAGGCGACCCCTAGTACATCTAGCGCGCCAATGCTTGTTACTATGCAACAATTAACGGCAGTAATGGATAATTCCATAGCTAATATTTTATCCAAAATGCCAGCATTTCAAAGAAAGCGTGATTGCTCAGTTTTAAATACAGTGGAGCAAGAAGGCGCTGATGATAATTTATCTGTCATACCCTCACACCAGTCAGAAGTGGCAGTGAGGGAGGGTTTGTCGGAGGGAGAACTTTCTGATTCAGGAAGAATTTCTCAACAGGCAGAACCTGATGTTGTGATGTTTAAATTTAAGTTAGAGCATCTCCGCGCATTACTTAAGGAGGTACTAACTACGCTGGATGATTGTGACTCTTTGGTCATTCCAGAAAAATTGTGCAAGATGGACAAATTCCTAGAGGTCCCGGTGCACCCTGATGCCTTTCCGATACCTAAAAGGGTGGCGGACATAGTGACTAAGGAGTGGGAGAAGCCAGGCATTCCTTTTGTCCCACCTCCTATATTTAAGAAATTGTTCCCCATGGTCGACCCAAGGAAGGACACATGGCAAACAGTCCCTAAGGTTGAGGGGGCAGTTTCTACGCTAGCCAAACGCACGACTATTCCCATTGAGGACAATTGTGCTTTCAAAGATCCTATTGATAAAAAATTGGAGGGTTTGCTTAAAAAGATTTTTGTTCAGCAAGGTTACCTCCTCTAACCAATTTCGTCCATTATTCCTGTCACTACGGCGGCGTGTTTCTGGTTCGATGAACTAGAAAAGTCGCTCAATAAGGAGACTCCATATGAGGAAGTCATGGACAGAATTCACGCACTTAAGTTAGCTAATTCCTTTATTTTAGATGCCGCTTTGCAATTAGCGAGATTAGCGGCGAAAAATTCAGGGTTTGCAATTGTGGCGCGCAGAGCGCTCTGGCTAAAGTCTCGGTCGGCGGATGTATCTTCCAAGACAAAATTGCTTAATATCCCTTTCAAAAGTAAGACCCTTTTTGGGCCAGATTTGAAAGAAATTATTTCAGACATCACTGGGGAGAAGGGCCATGCCCTCCCACAGGATAGGCCTTTCAAGGCTAAGAATAAGTCCAATTTTCGTTCCTTTCGTAATTTCAGGAACGGACCGGCTTCTAACTCTGCAGCCTCTAGACAAGAGGGTAACGCTTCCCAGGCTAAGCCAGCTTGGAAACCAATGCAAGGCTGGAACAAGGGTAAACAGGCCAAGAAGCCTGCTGCTGCTACCAAGACAGCATGAAGGGGTAGCCCCCGATCCGGGACCGGATCTAGTAGGGGGCAGACTCTCTCTCTTTGCTCAGGCTTGGGCAAGAGATGTTCCGGATCCCTGGGCACTAGAAATAGTCTCTCAGGGTTATCTTCTAGAATTCAAGGAACTTCCTCCAAGGGGGAGGTTCCACATGTCTCGCTTATCTTCAGACCAAATAAAGAGACAGGCATTCTTACATTGTGTAGAAGACCTGTTAAAGATGGGAGTGATACACCCAGTTCCAACAGTGGAACAAGGTCAGGGGTTTTACTCAAACCTGTTTGTAGTTCCCAAAAAAGAGGGAACTTTCAGACCAATTCTGGTTTTAAAAATTCTAAACAAGTTTCTCAGAGTTCCATCGTTCAAAATGGAAACCATTCGAACAATTTTACCTACAATCCAGGAGGGTCAATATATGACTACCGTGGATTTAAAGGATGCGTACCTACATATTCCTATCCACAAAGATCATCATCAGTTCCTAAGGTTCGGCTTTCTGGACAAACATTACCAGTTCCTGGCTCTCCCGTTCGGTTTAGCCACTGCTCCCAGAATTTTCACAAAGGTGCTAGGGTACCTTCTGGCGGTTCTAAGACCGAGGGGCATTGCAGTGGCACCTTATCTAGACGACATTCTAATTCAAGCGTTGTCTCTTTCCAAGGCAAAGGCTCATACAGACATTGTTCTATCCTTTCTCAGATCTCACGGGTGGAAGGTGAACGTAGAAAAGAGTTCCCTGTCTCCGTCAACAAGAGTTCCCTTTTTGGGAACAATAATAGATTCTTTAGAAATGAAGATCTTCCTGACAGAAGTCAGAAAGTCAAAGCTTCTAAACGCTTGTCAAGTTCTTCACTCTATTCTGCAGCCTTCCATAGCTCAGTGCATGTAGGATTTATGGTTGCAGCAATGGACATAGTTCCTTTTGCTCGAATTCATCTAAGACCATTACAACTGTGCATGCTCAATCAGTGGAATGGGGACTATGCAGACTTGTCTCCACAGATTCAAGTAGACCAGGTAACCAGAGACTCACTCCGTTGGTGGTTGACTCAGGATCACCTGTCTCAGGGAATGAGTTTCCGCAGACCAGAGTGGATCATTGTCACGACCGACGCCAGTCTATTAGGCTGGGGCGCGGTCTGGGATTCCCTGAAAGCTCAGGGTCTATGGTCTCGGGAAGAGTCTTTTCTTCCGATAAACATCCTGGAACTGAGAGCGATATTCAATGCTCTCCGGGCTTGGCCTCAACTAGCGAAGGCCGGATTCATAAGATTCCAGTCAGACAACATGACAACTGTAGCTTACATCAACCATCAGGGAGGAACAAAGAGTTCCTTGGCGATGAGAGAGGTATCCAAGATCATCAAATGGGTGGAGGATCACTCCTGCCATTAATCTGCAATTCGCATCCCAGGAGTAGACAACTGGGAGGCGGATTATCTGAGCGTCAGACTTTCCATCCGGGGGAGTGGGAACTCCACCCGGAGGTCTTTGCCCAGTTAACCCAATTATGGGGCATTCCAGACATGGATCTGATGGCGTCTCGTCAGAACTTCAAGGTTCCTTGCTATGGGTCCAGATCCAGGGATCCCAAGGCGACTCTAGTGGATGCATTAGTGGCGCCTTGGTCGTTCAACCTAGCTTATGTGTTTCCACTGTTTCCTCTCCTTCCCAGGCTCGTAGCCAGGATCAAACAGGAGAAGGCCTTGGTGATTCTGATAGCTCCTGCGTGGCCACGCAGGACTTGGTATGCAGACCTGGTGAATATGTCATCGGCTCCACCATGGAAGCTACCTTTGAGACAGGATCTTCTAGTACAAGGTCCATTCGAACATCCAAATTTAGTTTCTCTGCAGCTGACTGCTTGGAAATTGAACGCTTGATTTTATCCAAGTGTGGGTTTTCAAATTCAGTGATAGATACTCTGGTTCAAGCCAGAAAACCTGTGACTAGAAAGATTTACCATAAAATATGGAAAAAATATATCTGTTGTTGTGAATCCAAGGGATTCTCCTGGAGTAAGATTAAAATTCCTAAGATTCTCTCCTTTCTCCAAGAGGGTTTGGATAAAGGGTTGTCAGCGAGTTCTCTAAAAGTACAGATTTCTGCTTTATCTGTTTTGTTACACAAACGACTGGCAGCTGTGCCAGATGTACAAGCTTTTGTACAGGCTTTGGTCAGAATCAAGCCTGTTTACAGACCCATGACTCCTCCTTGGAGTCTAAATTTAGTTCTTTCAGTTCTTCAAGGAGTTCCGTTTGAACCTTTACATTCCATAGATATCAAGTTACTATCTTGGCAAGTCCTGTTTTTGATTGCTATTTCTTCTGCTAGAAGAGTTTCTGAATTATCTGCTTTGCAGTGTGATACACCTTATCTGGTGTTCCATTCAGATAAGGTTGTTTTGCGTACTAAACCTGGTTTTCTTCCAAAAGTAGTTTCTAACAAGAATATTAACCAGGAAATAGTTGTTCCTTCTCTGTGTCCGAATCCAGTTTCAAAGAAGGAACGTTTGTTACACAATTTAGATGTGGTCTGTGCTTTAAAGTTCTATTTAGATGCAACAAAGGATTTCAGACAAACTTCATCTTTGTTTGTCGTTTACTCTGGTAAGAGGAAAGGACAAAAAGCTACTGCTACCTCTCTTTCTTTCTGGCTGAAAAGCATCATCTGATTGGCTTATGAGACTGCCGGACGGCAGCCTCCTGAACGAATCACAGCTCACTCTACTAGAGCTGTGGCTTCCACATGGGCCTTCAAGAACGAGGCTTCTGTTGATCAGATATGTAAGGCAGCGACTTGGTCTTCTCTGCACACTTTTGCCAAATTCTACAAATTTGATACTTATGCTTCTTCGGAGGCTATTTTTGGGAGAATGGTTTTGCAAGCCGTGGTGCCTTCTGTCTAGGTAACCTGATTTGCTCCCTCCCTTCATCCGTGTCCTAAAGCTTTGGTATTGGTTCCCACAAGTAATGGATGACGCCGTGGACCGGACACACCAATGTTGGAGAAAACAGAATTTATGCTTACCTGATAAATTACTTTCTCCATCGGTGTGTCCGGTCCACGGCCCACCCTGGTTTTTTAATCAGGTTTGAAAAATTTCTTTCTCTATACACTACAGTCACCACGGCACCCTATAGTTTCTCCTTTTTTTCTCCTAACCATCGGTCGAATAACTGGGGGGCGGAGCCCGAGGAGGGGCTATATGGGCAGCTTTTGCTGTGCTCTTTGCCATTTCCTGTTGGGGAAGAGAATATTCCCACAAGTAATGGATGACGCCGTGGACCGGACACACCGTTGGAGAAAGTAATTTATCAGGTAAGCATAAATTCTGTTATCCGCAATCCCCCCCTCTCATTACTAATATTAAATGTATTAACCCCTAGACCGATAACCCCCCACAACGCAATATGCCTATTTAAACTATTAACCCCTATATCCGCCATCAAACCCACACTGCAAGTAATAACTAAATTATTAACCCCTAAATCCGCCAACCCCAACATCGCAAACTACCTATTAAAACTATTAACCCCTAATCCGCCATTAACCCACAACGCAATAAACCTAATCAAGTATTAACCCCTAAACCGCCATAGCCCACAACGCAATAAACCTAACCTAACCCCCCCCCCAATAAACTAAAATGACCTAATTTACAAAATACTTAAGTTACTATTAAATATAAAAAAATGTACACTTCTTTTAAAATACAAATAAACTAAGTATAAATTAAAGGGGCAGTCTAATCAAAATTCAGCAGTAGACTGTCCCTTTAAGCAAGAATTACAGAAAATAAAATATAAAATTTCAAAATTTAAAATAAATTACACCTAATCCCTATGAAAATAAAAAAGCCCCCCAAAATAAAAACACCCCCTAATCTAATCAACTACCAGTAGCCCTTAAAAGGACTTTTTGCAGGGCATTGCCTCCAGATAATCAGCTCTTTTGCCAAAAAAATACACAAAGCCCCCCTACCAGTAAACCCTCCCAAAAAAAACTAACACTAAAAACGCTAAACTATCCATTGCCCTGAAAAGGGCATTTGTTGGGCATTGCCATTAAAAGGGCATTCAGGTCTTTTGCTGCCCACCCTATCTAAATAAAATAAATCCCCCCAAAAACCCCTTAAAAAACCCTAAGTCTAAGTCCCAAGTGGTCCTCACCTGTCCTGAAGTCCAGCGGAGAAGGTCCTGTTCCAGGCGGTGAAGTCTTCTTCCAAGCGGCAACCTCTTCTTTCTTCTTCCAGGAACCAGCCGGCGTGGAGCGGAGGGCGGAATTGAAGATCGGCGACTCTGGAACTGAAGACCGGAAACTCTGGAACTGAAGACCGGCGACTCTGGAACTGAAGACCGGCGACCGCGGAACCATGCAG
Organism: Bombina bombina; assembly: GCF_027579735.1. NCBI lineage: Eukaryota > Metazoa > Chordata > Amphibia > Anura > Bombinatoridae > Bombina > Bombina bombina. The sequence continues at coordinate 1,017,529,485 of NC_069503.1, forward strand.
CGTGGAGGATCCTTTTCATACGATTTCCGCCGTACATTGAATAGGAATTCAACTGTTCGTGATTAAAAATGGCGTCCCTTGAATTCCTATTGCCTGATTTGAGCCTTCAAATTCAAATCAGCCAATCGAATGAGAGCTACTGAAATCCTATTGGCTGTTCAAATCAGCCAATAGGATTTCAGTAGCTCTTATCCTATTGGCTGATTTGAACAGCCAATAGGATTTCAGTAGCTCTCATCCAATTGGCTGATTTGAATTGGAAGGCTCAAATCAGGCAATAGGAATTCAAGGGACGCCATTTTTAATCACGTAACTTGAATTCCTATTCAATGTACGGCGGAAATCGTATGAAAAGGATCCTCCACGCTCCATGGTTCCGCGGTCGCCGGTCTTCAGTTCCAGAGTCATCGGTCTTCAGTTCCAGAGTCGTCGGTCTTCAGTTCCAGCGTCGCCGGTCTTCAACTCCGCCCTCCGCTCCGCGCCGGCAGTTTCCTGGAAGAAGAAAGAAGAGGTCGCCGCTTGGAAGAAGACTTCACCGCCTGGAACAGGACCTTCTCCGCTGAACTTCAGGACATGTGAGGACCACTTGGGGGTTAGACTTAGGGTTTTTTAAGGGTTTTTTGGGGGGATTTATTTTATTTAGATAGGGTGGGCAGCAAAAGAGCTGAATGCCCTTTTAAGGGCAATGCCCAACAAATGCACTGCAAAAAGTCCTTTTAAGGGCTACTGGTAGTTGATTAGATTAGGGAGTGTTTTTATTTTGGGGGGCTTTTTTATTTTCATAGGGATTAGGTGTAATTTATTTAAAATTTTGTAATTTTATTTTTTATTTTCTGTAATCTTAGATTTTTTTATTTTCTGTAATTCTTGCTTAAAGGGACAGTCTACTCCTGAATTTTGATTAGACTGCCCTTTTAATTTATACTTAGTTTATTTGTTTTTTAAAAGTAGTGTACATTTTTTTTATATTTAATAGTAACTTTAATTTTTTGTAAATTAGGTAATTTTAGTTTATTTAGGGGGGGTTAGGTTAGGGGGACTTAGGTTAAAGGGGTTAGGTGTTAGGTTTATTGCGTTGTGGGCTATGGTGGTTTAGGGGTTAATACTTGATTAGGTTTATTGCGTTGTGGGCTATGGCGGTTTAAGGGTTAATACTTGATTAGGTTTATTGCGTTGTGGGCTATGGCAGTTTAGGGGTTAATACTTGATTAGGTTTATTGCGTTGTGGGCTATGGCGGTTTATGGGTTAATAGACTTTATTAGTTATTATGGTGGGGAATTGCGGTTGACAGATAGACATTGCGCATGCGTTAGATGTTAGTTTATTTTTGCAGGCATTTTTGGGAGTTACGGTGCTCCCATACCCAGCGCAAAGCCTGCTACGGCTGCCTTTTATGGCGAGGTAAAAATGGAGTAAGATTTCTCCATTTTCGCCACGTAAGTACTTGCGCTGGATATTGGATACTGATTTGCGACGCCGTTCTATGTTAGCCTATGGGAGTAATAATTACGAGCGACGGGTGAAATATACGCGCGTAACTTGTATGCTACGCCGTATATTTAATACCAAAAACGTGTAAAATCTGGCGGCGGAGGATTTTGCGGGCGACGCTGCATATGTAATGGAGGCCATTGGCCTCTAGTTATCAACGCGTCTACTTTACCTGCCTTCGCCGGTTCAATATGCCCGCCTAAGCTCGCCTACCATCGCCGCCGCGGACCTGAAAAATTTTGCCTAAGTTATCAAAAAATCTGTCAAAAAGCTGCGCACCAAGTACGGGGTGATGAGCAGCGGACTGTGAGAGTTATCACTCATCTGATCTCGCTGCTCTTCGGCTTTTTGACAGCTTTATTGACAAGCTGTCACTAAGCACCCCCACTAACTATACTGTTCTTCCCCCTATACCGGCGCCCCTGGAGCCCCCCGCAACTAAATAAAGTTATTAACCCCTAAACTGCCGCTCCTAGACCCCGCCGCAACTCTTATAAATGTATTAACCCCTAAACCGCTGCTCCCGGACCCCGCCGCCACCTACATTATACCTAGTAACCCCTATCCTGCCCCCCCTATACCGCCGCCACCTATAATAAATTTATTAACCCCTATCCTGCGGATCCCGGACCTCACTGCAACTAAATAAATAGTTTAACCCCTAAACTGCCGCTCCCAGACCCCGCCGCAACCTATCTTAAACTTATTAACCCCTAATCTGCCCCCCCACACCGTCGCCACCTATAATAAATTTATTAACCCCTATCCTGCCCCCCTACTCCGCCGCCACTGTAATATATTTATTAACCCCTAAACCTAAGTCTAACACTAACCCTAACACCCCCCTAACTTAAATATTAATTAAATACATCTAAATAAATTTAACTCTTATTAAATTAATTATTCCTATTTAAAACTAAATACTTACCTTTAAAATAAACCCTAATATAGCTACAATATAAATAATAATTTTATTGTAGCTATTTTAGGATTTATTTTTATTTTACAGGCAAATTTCAATTTATTTTAACTAGGTACAATAGCTATTAAATAGTTATTAATTATTTAATAGCTACCTAGTTAAAATAAAGAGAAATTTACCTGTAAAATAAAAACTAACACCTAACACTACACTATACTTTAATAAATTAATCCTATTTAAAACTAAATACTTACCTGTAAAATAAACCCTAAGGCCTAGATTTAGAGTTTGGCGTTAGCCGTGAAAACCAGCGTTAGAGGCTCCTAACGCTGGTTTTAGGCTACCGCCGGTATTTGGAGTCACTCAAAATAGGGTCTAACGCTCACTTTCCAGCCGCGACTTTTCCATACCGCAGATCCCCTTACGTAAATTGCGTATCCTATCTTTTCAATGGGATTTTTCTAACTCCGGTATTTAGAGTCGTTTCTGAAGTGAGCGTTAGACATCTAACGACAAAACTCCAGCCGCAGGAAAAAAGTCAGTAGTTAAGAGCTTTCTGAGCTAACGCCGGTTTATAAAGCTCTTAACTACTGTGCTCTAAAGTACACTAACACCCATAAACTACCTATGTACCCCTAAACCGAGGTCCCCCCACATCGCCGACACTCGGAAAAAATTTTTTAACCCCTAATCTGCCGACCGCCACCTACGTTATCCTTATGTACCCCTAATCTGCTGCCCCTAAAACCGCCGACCCCTGTATTATATTTATTAACCCCTAATCTGCCCCCCTCAACGTCGCCTCCACCTGCCTACACTTATTAACCCCTAATCTGCCGACCGCAAAGCGCCGCCACCTACGTTATCCTTATGTACCCCTAATCTGATGCCCCTAACACCGCCGACCCCTATATTATATTTATTAACCCCTAATCTGCCCCCCACAACGTCGCCTCCACCTGCCTACACTTATTAACCCCTAATCTGCTGACCGGACCTGAGCGCTACTATAATAAAGTTATTAACCCCTAATCCGCCTCACTAACCCTATAATAAATATTATTAACCCCTAATCTGCCCTCCCTAACATCGCCGACACCTAACGACACCAGGTCTTCCATCCGATTAAAGTCTTCATCCAAGCGGCATCCATCCGGAGCGAAGCGGCAGCATCCTGAAGACCTCCACCGCGGAACATCCATCCTGGCCGACGACTGAACGACGAATGACGGTTCCTTTAAATGACGTCATCCAAGATGGCGTCCCTCGATTTCCGATTGGCTGATAGGATTCTATCAGCCAATCGGAATTAAGGTAGGAATATTCGGATTGGCTGTGGTATACCTTTAACTCTAACCCCTCCTATTTGGTCTCCACCCTATTTAAGGACTACCTGTAACACTCATTTACTGCCTGATTATTGAAGTCATAGCTACTCTGTTGTAGCTTTCCTTATTTCAGGTCTCCTATTGCTTGTATCCTGTGCAAAGTGGTTTACTATGTTTACTTTTGCTTCATCTTGAATCTCTTACGATCTTATCGTTACTTTGTCATTACCGAGTCTGGATCATTCAACGGCCGGATCTACTTTTTCACCGCTACCCGGAAGTAAGCCGCATTCACACACGCTGCCTGTCCCAGACACGGATCTTCCAATGCGGTAACAGAATAACCACGGTCCTCAAGGTGGTAACGTACACGAACAAAGCTAAAGCCTTTAAACTTCATACCTGCTTGTTTTTTGTCACCATTCTGAATTATTGGGCATATCCTATTACCTGCAACATCCAATATAAACAAACATTGTGTGTCTGTGGAATGTCTGAACTTGTAAATATTTTAGGCTGTGTGTGATTGCGTGAAGTAAAAAGGATCAATTTGTTTCTACCATTACTGATTCTGAGCGTGTCAGTATTTCTCTTTCATCTGTGGCCTCCGTTTACATATATATATATCGAACATAAGATATATATTATATTAATAAATCCTTATGTTTATTAACACTTAAGTCAGTAGTTAATATATAAATTCATCATATATTAAATGTCTCATATTGTTTAATCAGGCTACATAGAAGTTGTTTTCTGATTACTACAAAAAAGAGCAACAAGCTCTAATTTTAGGGCTAACCTTTATAACAAATGTGCAAATGCTTGTTTAGTGAAATACAAAGCTCAGAATACCACATTGGCTGATGGAATCAGCCAATCAGAATCAAGTTCAATCCGATTGGCTGATCCGATCAGCCAATCAGATTGAGCTCGCATCGGCCAGGATGGATGTTCCGCGGTGGAGGTCTTCAGGATGCTGCCGCTTCGCTCCGGATGGATGCCGCTTGGATGAAGACTTCAATCGGATGGAAGACCTCTTCTGGCCCGCTTGGATGAATACTTCAGCCGGATCATGGACCTCTTCAGCCCCCCGCTTGGGCTTGGATCAGGACATCGGAGGAGCTCTTCTGGACCGATCGGTGAACCTGGTATGGTGAAGACAAGGTAGGATGATCTTCAGGGGCTTAGTGTTAGGTTTATTTAAGGGGGGTTTGGGTTAGATTAGGGGTATGTGGGTGGTGGGTTGTAATGTTGGGGGGGGGGTATTGTATTTTTTTTTTACAGGCAAAAGAGCTGAATTTCTTGGGGCATGCCCCGCAAAGGGCCCTGTTCAGGGCTGGTAAGGTAAAAGAGCTTTGAACTTTAGTAATTTAGAATAGGGTAGGGCATTTTTTTATTTTGGGGGGCTTTGTTATTTTATTAGGGGGCTTAGAGTAGGTGTAATTAGTTTAAAATTGTTGTAATATTTTTCTTATGTTTGTAAATATTTTTTTATTTTTTGTAACTTAGTTATTTTTTATTTTTTGTACTTTAGCTAGTTTATTTAATTGTATTTATTTGTAGCAATTGTATTTAATTAATTTATTGATAGTGTAGTGTTAGGTTAATTGTAGGTAATTGTAGGTAGTTTATTTAATTAATTTATTGATAGTCTAGTGTTAGGTTTATTTGTAACTTAGGTTAGGATTTCTTTTACAGGTAAATTTGTAATTATTTTAACTATTTTAGCTATTAAATAGTTCTTAACTATTTAATAGCTATTGTACCTGGTTAAAATAAATACAAAGTTACCTATAAAATAAATATAAATCCTAAAATAGCTATAATATAATTATAATTTATATTGTAGCTATATTAGGATTTATTTTACAGGTAAGTATTTAGCTTTAAATTGGAATAATTTATTTAATAAGAGTTAATTAATTTCGTTAGATTTAAATTATATTTAACTTAGGGGGGTGTTAGTATTAGGGTTAGACTTAGCTTTAGGGGTTAATACATTTATTAGAATAGCGGCGAGATTCGGTCGGCAGATTAGGGGTTAATAATTGAAGTTAGGTGTCGGCGATGTTAGGGAGGGCAGATTAGGGGTTAATACTATTTATGATAGGGTTAGTGAGGCGGATTAGGGGTTAATAACTTTATTATAGTAGCGCTCAGGTCCGGTCGGCAGATTAGGGGTTAATAAGTGTAGGCAGGTGGAGGCGACGTTGTGGGGGGGCAGATTAGGGGTTAATAAATATAATATAGGGGTCGGCGGTGTTAGGGGCAGCAGATTAGGGGTACATAGGGATAATGTAAGTAGCGGCGGTTTACGGAGCGGCAGATTAGGGGTTAATAATAATATGCAGGGGTCAGCGATAGCGGGGGCGGCAGATTAGGGGTTAATAAGTGTAAGGTTAGGGGTGTTTAGACTCGGGGTACATGTTAGAGTGTTAAGTGCAGACGTAGGAAGGGTTACCGCATAGCAAACAATGGGGCTGCGTTAGGAGCTGAACGCGGCTTTTTTGCAGGTGTTTGGTTTTTTTTCAGCTCAAACAGCCCCATTGTTTCCTATGGGGGAATCGTGCACGAGCACGTTTTTGAGGCTGGCTGCGTCCGTAAGCAACTCTGGTATCGAGAGTTGAAGCTGCGTTAAAAATGCTCTACGCTCCTTTTTTGGAGCCTAACGCAGCCTTTATGTGGACTCTCGATACCAGAGTTATTTTTATGGTGCGGCCAGAAAAAAGCCGGCGTTAGTTTTTCGGGTCGTTACCGACAAAACTCCAAATCTAGGCCTAAGATAGCTACAATGTAATTAATAATTACATTGTAGCTATTTTAGGATTTATATTTATTTTACAGGTAACTTTGTATTTATTTTAGCTAGTTAGAATAGTTATTAAATAGTTATTAACTATTTAATAACTACCTAGCTAAAAGAAATACAAAAAAATAAATCCTAACCTAAGTTACAATTAAACCTAACACTACACTATCATTAAATTAGTTAAATAAATTAGCTACAAATAACTACAATTAAATTCAATTAAATAAACTAACTAAAGTACAAAAAATAAAAAAGCTAAGTTACAAAAAAAAATAATAAGTTACAAACATTTCAAAAATATTACAACAATTTTAAGCTACTTACACCTAATCTAAGCCCCCTAATAAAATAACAAAGCCCCCCAAAATAAAAAAAATTCCCTACCCTATTCTACATTAAAAAGTTAGCAGCTCTATTACCTTACCAGCCCTTAAAAGGGCCTTTTGCGGGGCATGCCCCCAAAGAAAACAGCTCTTTTGCCTGTAAAATAAAAATACAACCCCCCCAACATTAAATCCCACCACCGACATACCCCTAATCTAACCCAAACCCCCCTTAAATAAACCTAACACTACCCCCCTGAAGATCATCCTACCTTGAGCCGTCTTCAGCCAGCCGACCACCGATGGAACCGAAGAGGAGATCCGGAGCGGCAGAAGTCATCATCCAAGGGGCGCTGAAGAAGTCTTCCATCCGATTGAAGTCAACATCCAGGCGGCGCTGAAGAGGTCTTCCATCCGATTGAAGTCTTCATCCATCCGGAGCGGAGCCGAGCCATCTTCAGACGAGCCGATGCGGAGCCATCCTCTTCTTCCCAACGACTAACAACGAATGAAGGTTTACTGTGATCTCATGAGATATGACTTAACTCTCATGAGATTTCATAGTAAGCTTCCTTTACCTGATTGGTGAAATAATATGAGAGTTCACAAAGCTCATCCTTTCAGCTGTCCCAGGACAGACATAGTAATATGCTGCTTAGAAATCCTTTACAATGGGAGGTGGCTACTGAGGAACTTTTGAGGTAAAATATCTTTCTTTTTTACATAGAGATGTTCAGGAGATATTTTCTAGTCAGCTTTTTACCGCTATGCTGCATCACTTTCAAGTGTTTAAACATTTGGGTATTATGGCCCTTTAAGGGACGTCATCCAAGATGGCGTCCCTTCAATTCCGATTGGCTGATAGGATTCTATCAGCCAATCGGAATTAAGGTAGGAAAAATCTGATTGGCTGATTGAATCAGCCAATCAGATTTAAGTTCAATCGGATTGGCTGATCCAATCAGCCAATCAGATTGAGCTTGCATTCTATTGGCTGATCGGAACAGCCAATAGAATGAGAGCTCAATCTGATTGGCTGATTGGATCAGCCAATCTGATTGAACTTCAATCTGTTTGGCTGATTCAATCAGCCAATCAGATTTTTCTTACCTTAATTCCGATTGGCTGATAGAATCCTATCAGCCAATCGGAGTTGAAGGGACGCCATCTTGGATGATGTCACTTAAAGGTACCGTCATTCGTCGTTAGTCGTCGGGAAGAAGAGGATTGCTCCGCGTCGGCTCGTCTGAAGATGGCTCCGCTCCGGATGGATGAAGATTGAAGACGCTGCTTGGATGAAGACTTCAATCGGATGGAAGGGCTGGTAAGGTAATAGAGCTGGTAACTTTTTAATGTAGAATAGGGTAGGGCATTTTTTTATTTTGGGGGGCTTTGTTATTTTATTAGGGGGCTTAGATTAGGTGTAAGTAGCTTAAAATTGTTGTAATATTTTTTAAATGTTTGTAACTTATTTTTTTTATTTTTTGTAACTTAGCTTTTTTTATTTTTTGTACTTTAGTTAGTTTATTTAATTGAATTTAATTGTAGTTATTTGTAGCTAATTTATTTAACTAATTTAATGATAGTGTAGTGTTAGGTTTAATTGTAACTTAGGTTAGGATTTATTTTACAGGTAATTTTGTATTTCTTTTAGCTAGGTAGTTATTAAATAGTTAATAACTATTTAATAATTATTCTAACTAGCTAAAATAAATACAAAGTTACCTGTAAAATAAATATAAATCCTAAAATAGCTACAATGTAATTATTAATTACATTGTAGCTATCTTAGGGTTTATTTTACAGGTAAGTATTTAGTTTTAAATAGGATTAATTTATTAAAGTATAGTGTAGTGTCAGGTGTAATTGTAACTTAGGTTAGTTTTTATTTTACAGGTAAATTTCTCTTTATTTTAGCTAGGTAGCTATTAAATAGTTATTAACTATTTAATAGCTATTGTACCTATTTAAAGTAAATTGAAATTTGTCTGTAAAATAAAAATAAATCCTAAGATAGCTACAATATAATTATTATTTATATTGTAGCTATATTAGGGTTTATTTTAAAGGTAAGTATTTAGTTTTAAATAGGATTAATTTAGTTAATAAGAGAAATATTATTTAGATGTATTTAATTAATATTTAAGTTAGGGGGGTGTTAGGGTTAGGGTTAGACTTAGGTTTAGGGGTTAATAATTTTATTATAGTGGCGGCGGTGTAGGGGGGACAGGATAGGGGTTAATAAATTTATTATAGGTGGCGACGGTGTAGGGGGGGCAGATTAGGGGTTAATAAATTTAATACATGTGGCGGCGGGGTCCGGGAGCGGCAGTTTAGAGGTTAAACTATTTATTTAGTTCCGGGATCGGCAGGATAAATAATAAATTTATTATAGGTGGCGACGGTGTAGGGGGCGGCAGATTAGGGGTTAATTTGTATAATGTAGATTGCGGCGGGGTCCGGGAGCGGCGGTTTAGGGGGTAATACATTTATTTAGTTGCGGCAGTGTAGGGGGGGACAGATTAGGGGTGTTTAGACTCGGGGTACATGTTAGGGTGTTAGGTGCAGACGTTTCCCATAGGAATCAATGGGATGTCTGGCAGCAGCGAACATGAACTTTCGCTATGGTCAGACTCCCATTGATTCCTATGGGATCCACCGCCTCCAGGGTGCCGGTTTGAAAACCAGGTACGCTGGGCCGGAAAAGTGCCGAGCGTACCTGCTAGTTTTTTTAGAACTAGCAAAAGTAGTCAGATTGTGCCGAACTTGTGTGCGGAACATCTGGAGTGACGTAAGAATCGATCTGTGTCAGACTGAGTCTGGCGGATCGAAGCTTACGTCACTATATTCTACTTTTGCCGGTGTCTAGTGCTTGATAACTTAGGCGAATCAGCCTCGCCACAAATACGCTGCGTAATTCCAGCGTATTTGAGGTTGACGGCTTGATAACTAGGGGCCATTGTGTTCACATTAGGAGTGTTAAAAATTGCTCCTGTCCAATGTGCACTTACCTATGAATGGATTACTCAGATGATGGACTGAGTCATTGGATCATGTTGATAATCAAAGTTATATAGAAAAAATATGTAGGAAAATATAATTATGTAATACCATGGGCTAAACATTCATGCAGACATGTATGAATTTAAGTAGGATTGTAGGATTTATATAAAAAGTATAGGATGATTAAAATAACATGGATAAAGGAATTGTAAACATATTTTCAATATGTACATTTAAATGCTTTGTTTTGATAATTATTAAATTAAAAGGTGAACAAAATATATCATCATACAGGAATATGTGGAAGGCAGTGCTTATTGGCTGGTGCATTTCTGTTCTGTCTAGGGGAGCACTGTTTGTAGAAACCAATAACAGCTTGTGTGGCATACTCATGTATCAGAAGTTCATTTTCCTAATGCTAATATTATTTTTTACCTTGGCTCTTATAACTTAGTACCTGTACCCATGACAGAATATTTTAACAGAATACCAATTAAATGACACAAAACTTTTATTGATATCAATTTAACAAGGAGTTTGAGATGTATCCAATCAAATACTTCTTGAAAATCACTGCACTAGTGTAAACTTTTTGTTTTGCATGTTATATTGATTTGCTTCAGTAGCAAAGAAATTGAAACTGATTAATTAGACAAGTCCTGTAGGGAAACAGTAGGCTTGTCTATATGTAACATTGATATGGTCAGATAAAGAAGTGTATCTAGGTTGGCAAGAGACAAGGGACTTCAATCCATAGATACATTACGTGCCTCTGCCCCCAAATATTTCCTTACAGTTACTAGTTTAAATGAATTGTGTTTACCCCCTTTTGCTCCCCCTATAATTATACTTTGTAATCATAAATAATCTCTGTTCTGTAGGCAATCACCCTATATATATTTGACCACTTTAGTACATTAGATAAAGGTTTGCACCCCTTAAAGGGACATTATACACTCATTTTTTCTTTGCATAAATGTTTTGTAGATGATCTATTTATATAGCCCATAAAGTTTTTTTTTTTAAATTAATGTATAGTTTTGCTTATTTTTAAATAACATTGCTCTGATTTTCAGACTCCTAACCAAGCCCCAAAGTTTTATGTGAATACGCTCGACTACCTACTCCAGCTTGCTCCTGTTTGTGTAAAGGGTCTTTTCATATGCAAAAGAAGGGGGAGGGGGGGAGTGTCTTATTTGCCACTTGCAGTGGGCTTTCCAGCTACCTTTTCAACAGAGCCAAACTGACAGCTTCTAAGTAAGTTTTTAAACAGTTTTATACTGGATTTTTATTTCAGTATCTGTGCATCTTATTTTTTATAGTAGTGTCTATTACATGCAGTTATATGAAAATGAGTGTATACTGTCCCTTTAAGATGCTCTGTACAGCAATCAGCTGCAATACTGTTCCCTATATTACTCTGATCTCAATGCCAGCATTAGATTCACAAACAAAGGGAGAACCTTGGTCATATCCCCTTCTGAGGCCTGTTATTAATGGTTCTAAATGAGTTAATAAAGTAACATAGCATTGTTTCACACAGCCCTTGTTTGCATAGCAACTCTTTTATATGTGTTCCTAATTATCCTCAGCAGAAAAGATTAGTTAAATAAACCCTATGTACTGATTACTTTATAGAATACTTTAACTTATGTCTTAAATATTTAAACAGCTAATATCATTTAAAACAAAACATACATGTATATACTCTTCTAAGGCTAATGTTGCTTTGAATACATCATTATATCTAGCATTAGTTTCCCTTTAAAAATGCATATTTTTCCTATACTGAGTATAAATACAAGGCTATAAAGATGGCTAAGGATACATACAAATGAAACATTACATTTACATATAAATGAATGTTGAAGCTTTATAAGCAAGTCATGTTCCCCAAATGTTGTCATAAAATGATAAATCAATAGAGAAATAATATATTTAAAGTTGCATTACATAAAGCACAGTACAACATTTGAATGGGCATTTTCACAACAACCACAGTATACATCATTTGCTGTGCTTGAAGCCAGCATTTGAAAACCTAGACCCTCTACTAGTAGTGTAATGTTGTAAATCGATCACAGGCTTCATATGCCAATGTTGGCTCCACAAACAATATAGGAATAGATTATCTAGTGTAAATGTTTAATACATATTTTTTTATTAAAAATCCTCTGACTTTATTAAGTTTTGTGGAAAAAAATCTTCATAACTTTTCAGTAGTGTATATAACTTTGTATTACTCAGTAGCTAATCTAATGCAATTTGTGAATGGATGAACCTAACACGCCCTTTTGTACACATTATGGAGATTTTTCCATGCTTCAGATTTTCACAATCTGTCTGTCTGTCTGTGTATCTCTATCAGCTTGTATAGCCCATAGATAGGGAAAGCTATGCTTCTCTGCACACTGTCTAAAGCAGGAGGCTCTCAGCAGAAATTTAAATAAATCCAGAGTTTTACACGTGTTACTGTTCTGAAAACGGGACGTGCTGATATGATGACTTAAAGTTCAGTAATTAGATCCAGCCAATTTTATTGCAAATTAGCATTAAGAAATGTGATGTAGCAGCAAATAATACTAATTGAGAACTACAGTATAGAAACTTGAAATTCCTGTAATTGTTTCACTTTATTTTGTAAACTAGAATTTTACAGTGATATATTAAAATATGTCTCATTTATGGATAATTGTTTATTATATGTTTCAAACAACATTTAGAGTTATGTATATTTTAGTTGGGCAGTGAGTATTGTAAAGCTTAGAAAATAAGGCTTTTCAATTTAGAAAAAACGCATCTACATCCCTGGGGCAAACCCTGATTTAGATTATAGCAGGGTGCACAAGCAATTTATTGGGTTGTACCCACAGCTTATTTACTCTGAGGGAGTCCGTTTGTTATAGAACATACACTTTTATATTTTTACTAAACATGTTTAAACCATTTGTCCTTTTAAGTTAGTAATTGCACAGCCCCATGTAAAGTAAAGATTTACAATGGCAGTACCTGTAGGATAAATTAGATGCCCCATGACTTTATCCTGCTTTTGGTGATATATCTCAATATTGTCAGCCCCAAAAATGTATCTGCTTAAGAAGTGTCTAAATATTACTCAATACATTTTCTGTACATAAGACAGAATGTTAGTCATGAGTATGTTATGTTGTTTTATAATTTTGAAATGCCAGTAAGATACCCAAAGTACTGCCCAATAATAAATCTGGCTCTGAAGATTTCATTACTGACAGTATGCACAGTAAATAATTTTTGTATTCCATATTCAGGAGGACTAGACAGGAGAGATGTGTGCCTAATAAACCTTTTGATGAAAATACCCCTTCTGAAAGGTATTTCAATGAATAATGTAGTGCAAGTTAAGGGTAGTACCGTCTTAACTATAGATAATTAGGAGGAAATACTTTTGAATGAAGAAAATAACAAAAAGTGGGTAAAAACATTTCTATTTTATGGCCAAAAACTGAAGATTTTATACGTAATAATATTCACATATATGAGGAGACTTCTTCTCTATAACAGTAATTGAAACAGAATTTTATTTTTTATGTGGTATAGTTCTTTCTGAATATCTATTTTAATATCTAATCAGAATGTATTACAAGTAAATAAAAAAACATATATTTTGTTAGTTTACATGCCAATAAAGGTACTATTTTAATCTTTCTAACATAAAAGTATTTTCTCCTAACGTACTAATATATTGAATACAAAATGATTGTATAGATTTAGCATGGAACTGTAACAAGATGCCAGTGCATTGCATCGTTTACATTACATACCTAATTCCAAACTGGGTTCAAACTATAAAACCAATTTCAGTAAAGGATCTTTTGTTATAAAGTGCTTTAAAAAACACATTGATTTGTGCATGATTGCTTAGGCATTAATTATTAGTTAATCCTCAGTATATATACTGGAATAGTCATCTACTCAAGATTTTATTTTGAAATTGTATCTGTTGCTTTCATTTTTTCTTAATGCATTAGTTAGGCTTTTTTCAGGAAACTATTGATTTCAGTACAGTGTGGGGCCAATTCAGATCTGCTGTTGTTACAATGTATCATACAGTTTACAGTCTTTGCTAAAACTTAGTATACTTGCTGTTGTTTTTAAATTCTAAGCTATAAACTTGTGACAACATTAGTTTTTTTGTAAATTAGCTTCTAGTATGACAAATCATTGACGTATTAGACAATAATTGGAAGTGAAATACAGACTGTAAGCCATTTTATTATTGTTTTTACATGTATAGCACCCAAAAATCTAACTGTTGGACTGAGTGCTCATCAAAAGTGGTATTGACTCAGCCTATTACCTCAGCCTATTACAGTATATTTACCAGCTTAACTGGACATTCAAATATTACTTCTTTGTAACATTTAGAAACGTAATGAGCAATCCTGTATTTTTTCTTTTTTCCAAGTTATTCTTGATTAAAATTCAATAAAAAAAAAAGTGATATTGAAGTTTTCAATAAGAAAACACATTGCATATACAATACAAGAAATGTAAACTAATGTAATATAAAATAATTGTTCTAAAATCAACCCATAGTGGCTTTAGGACCTAATATTGGTTGGTTCTGGAAAAAAGGAGAACAAAAAGCTTGAAGGATGTTGGGTACTGTGCTCATATTGGAGTATTATTTCATACTTCTAATTAAAGGGATAGTCTAGCCAAAATTAAACTTTCATGATTCAGATAAAATAGAGAATGCAATTTTAAGCAACTTTCTAATTTACTCCTATTATAATTTTTTCTTTATTCTCTTGGTATCTTTATTTGAAAAAGCAAGAATGTCAGCTTAGGAGCCAGCCCATTTTTTGTCAGAAAGCACTAACCAGGTGCTGAACCAAAAATGTTTGGCTCCTAAGCTTACATTCTAAGATACCAAAAGAACAAAGAAAAACTCATAATAGGAGTAAATGAGAAAGTTGCTTAAAATTGCTTGCTCTATCTGAATCATGAAATTTAATTCTGAGTAGACTATCCCTTTAAGGCCCTTGCTGAGTAGCCAATAACTTTTTGCTAGATCATTACCTATACATCAGACCTCAAACCAGATGCATGTCCTGTACAATTAGCTATGTCAGTGGTATGGCTAAACAACAAACCAGCAATCCGTGTGTGCCAGCTATATGCCCAAACAATAGACGTTAGCATCCCCTTTAAGAGATTTCCATTCCAAAACTTCAGCTCCCAACAACCCTTTTATGCTAGTTACACTCCAGAACAGAGTCATCAGCCTTTAACTTAGGTTTGTGTTGGTTTCAACTTTGATATGCCAGCACTTTGCCCAAGCTGCCTTCAGACAAGGTATATAACCCCATCAACCTCTGTTATGCCAACTGTATACTCAAACAATGGCCCTCACACCCGTTGGAAATTCATAAGAATGCTTTTTATGCCAGTTTATAACAAGAATACTACAATAAAAGCACTGCAGCTGTTACTTGACACCCAAACAAAATGAAAAAAATAAGTGAAATAGGATGTACAATTAATCAAGTGCGCAAAAATACATATTTTTTAAAAAGTTAATGGCTATATGAACAAAGAGTAAAAACGGCAATACTTTGACTCATTTAAAAACATTAACAGAGACCCACACTAAGTGTATATGTCTCTATTTCATACTATATGTAAATGGGACTCTACGTGTATGTTTATGAAGTTGCTACTTTGGATAATTCCTATATTAATTTAAATGACAGTGAAATAACAGTAATTTAATTTGCTCATGTGTACAATAATGCTTTATGATTATGTTGCATATGACTTTGTACCATGTTCTTGTTTTGACTGCATTGTAAAGGCTGTACAATGGTGCAAGTGCATGGGCTGATCATACAGTCAATGGTTCAGCAGAGACCTATGGGTAAGTAGTGTGTGCGGTGTTCTGCTAACTTATTCAGTATACAACCTGTACTTGTTCATACAACTTAGATTTCTACATCCATGCCCATAACTAACCAGCTTTTCTTCCTGTGTGCAACACTAACAGCTTTGTTATTACAGGTTTTAGGCAAAAAATCAATCAAGAGTTAAAAAAAAATAATTTATTCCAATTAACAAACAATTATTTTTCCACTTTTATTCAGCTATATCATTCAGCCTGGAACTGGAATTTCATGTAGTAATTGCCCTGAACAGACCATGTTCAGAATAAAATAACTCAATCCACAGAGGGATTATTTTACTGTTTAATAATAATGATGATGAAAAGTGAACAATAACTAATTTCAATCTCTCCTCAGACAGCATTACACAAATGTGATAAAAATCGCCAAGGTATAAACAGAAGCATTTTGCAATATATAGGGAGACAGATAGGGAGATGGATAGATAGATCAGATATAGATAGCTAGATCAATATAGATAGATGATTTATATATAGATAAATGATAGATAGATAAATATTGATAGATAGATTACGTTCTGTTGATTGCCAACCGTTTTTTTTTTAAAGAAATGTGCTAAGTACTTTGCACTGCTTTACAAAGTGGTTTTAAATTCTAGGTTTTTCCAGTCAATTAGAAAATACAGTTATCGTGTGCTTTTCAAATTGCTTCACATTACATAAATGCCACCAATACTTTGTTTTAAAAGAAGTCTTTCAATCCCATCTAAAACACAATTTGTTCATTTTTTTCCTCTTTCAAATGACATATTTTAGGTATTTACACAGTTGTTTTATGCAGGTTCGGTTCACAACACAATACTTTCCTGCTTTAATAAAAAGTAAAAATGTTATGATAAACTTGATCTGGCTTGGAGTTGCACAAACGTATATGCACCTAGTTGGAGTTATGGGGGCCCATTTATCAAGCTCCGGATGGAACTTGAGGGCCCGTGTTTCTGGCGAACCTGCAGGCTCGCCAGAAACAGCAGTTATGAAGCAGCGATCTAAAGACCGCTGCTCCCTAACCCTGTCCGCCTGCTCTGAGCAGGATGGACACACATCGCTGAAAATCAACCCGATTGAGTACGATCGGGTTTATTGACACCGCCCTGCTGGCGGCCGGGAATCTGCACAAGAGCTGCTGGTGCAATGCTGAATACGGAGAGCGTATTGCTCTCCGCATTCAGCGTGGTCTGGCGGACCTGATCCGCACTGTCGGATCAGGTCCGCCAGACCTTTGATAAATATCCCCCATGTAGTTGAGATTTTTTTTTTTTAACTTTGATAAAAAAGATTTACATGGTGATATTTGGACACTCTGAGAAGCTTTTAAAGGGAACCATAACACCTGCTTTGAAATGTTTTTTACTAACTTTTTCTGATTATGAAAAATAAACTAACTACAATTCTGTGTGTGGTCATCAATTTACTGCATTCTGTTGCAGAAAACACCTTTATAATTTGAATGTTAATCTGCAGACTACAATCTGCTATGTATGCTGCCATATTGGCAATTACTTTCCACTACAGTGGGTCATGTGACAAAAACGTCACCTTCCTCTGTTACTAACACTAAGAAAGCAGAGTGATCACGTTCAGTGTCTGAGAAGAACGGCATCAGGCACTGCTATAATTATAAATACCAAGAGCAGGGAAGGAAGTGGGAGGGGGAGAGGAATGCAGAGGGGGAAGAAAGGCTCCGGAGACAGAACGCAAACTCTTGCTGCAGATATAAATGTAAAAAGAAACATCTGCATTCATCTAAGTTACTCACAGTCTCAGGAGTCTCCCTCCCCCTTCCTCCCCTGCTCTTGTTATTTATAATCCTAGCAGTGCCTGAAGCCGTTCTTCTTAGACACTACAGTCATGCTCTGCTTCCTCAGCATTAGAAAAAGGAAGTGCCGTGTGAGTCACGTGACCTACAGTACTGATGTAGAACGCACGTTATAACATGGCAGCTGACATACAAAGTGCTAGGCTGCAGATTAAGCTGTTATTAAATTATTTATTATGAGGCTGGTTTTCTACAACAGAATTAAAAGATGAAGACTGCATACATAATTGTTAGTTAGTTTATTTTGCAGTATTAGAACAAGTTAGTTTAGAATATTTGAAGCAGGTGTTATGGTTCCCTTTAAGTCCAAAAACAGGGACGTGACTAAGAATTTCCGACATAACTTGCTCTCAGCTTTTTATATGTTTATTATTTACAGAAGACTTCATGTGCCATTTGTTTTGTCATACGCGACTACCTATCTTATAGGCCTGCAAGCTTGTTTATTCTGTTCCTCTGTTATATACACGGTTTGTTGTGTGGTGCGTTATTTACATTTCAATAAACATTTACTAAAATAGAATTAAAAATACAGCTGACATCATTATATTAAACTATAGATCTTGTACCCAACTTAAATAAGTTGACCAGGATGTAAATTTGTGATTGACGTTATAGTAATGGTAAACTCTCTTCTATATAAAATCAGATCCGGAATGTTAGCAATATTTTAGATGTAGTTTAATTCCTCAGTTGTAATGAAGATGCGCTATAACTTACTTTTTAATGTAGATATAAAATTCAAATACCCCCACTCCTTCGCCCACTGCAAAAGTCATTTTACTTTAAGTTAACGGTTTGAATTGTTCTCCAATCAGCACTCTAGCTACAGCAAAAGTGGTAAATGGGGAGAGTGCTGATTGGACAACAATTCAAACCGTTAGCTCACAGAAAAAATGACTTTTGAAGTGGGCGGCTGAGTGCAGGGTATTTGAATTTCATATCTATGTTAAAATGTAAGTTACAGCGCATCTTCATTACAGCTGATGAATTAAACTCCATCTAAAATATCACTAATATTCCGGATTTGATTTTAAAAAGTGGAGAGTTGACGAACACTTTAAGTGTTTGTATGTTGTTTGTATGTTAAATATAATATATTTACTTTACTTTCTTGTGGATTAATAAAGCTTTGCATTCCATATTGGATCAATACATTGCCATATTTTTATATTGCATTGAGCACATATATTTTGCTTTTGTTTAGGTATGTGGAGACCTCTGCAAAAAAAAAACAACAACCTTGAATTGCTTGTTTATTGTAGTTTATGGTGTGTTTTCCTAATCCAAGTATAAAAAACCCAATCATTTTCTATCAGTTTATAATCATAATTTAAACATCTTAAAGGGATATGAAACCCAATTTTTTTCTTTCATTATTCAGATAGATCATATAATTTTAAACATATTTCCAATTCTCTTCTATTATATAATTTACTTCATTCGCTTGGTATCCTTTGTTTAAGAAGTAGTAATTCACTACTGGGAGCTAGCTAGAAGCCAATTATAAATATATATGTACAGCCACCAATCAGCAGCTCCTGTGCCTACCTAGATATACTTTTCAACAAAAGATACAAAGAGAACAAAACAAGTCAGATAATAGAATTAACTTAGAACATTATTTAAAGTTGCATGTTCTATCCAAATCATGAAAAAAAAAAAAATGTTTTTTATGTCCCTTTAACTGATTCCAACCATATAACTTGTTTTTCTAGTCATTCTTTGCCTTTCTTCACAGGAGGTTGGCAGAGAAGTGTTAGAAGATTTCGGAATAGTCTCTTATGGAGGGTAGTACTCTTCGCAATGGGACTGGAGTTTTAAGTAGTCCTGTCAGCCTCTCAGTGAGAGCATGGATGAAAGTCCGGAGATGCAGGGAGAGTCTTTCTGTGAAACCATCCCGACTCATATTAACAGCTCCATAGGCAATCAGCGTTGACGAGTTTCGCTGCCTGCTCTCTTCACTCAAGTCCATGTCAGAGGCAATGCTACCATCTGTCACACTTGAAGGGCCGTGTTCCTGTTCCACGGCGTAGATTCTGGTAAGATCATTTCATATTTTATACATATATGATAACGCAAGAAGGCAGGGTCACAGTGTGGCTCCTTTTTATCTGTATAGAATCAAGGGTTAATATCTCCTTAGGGGGATTATTGAACAGGGGGGAATAATCTTATATGTTTATTTGACTTTATGCTGCTGTTATGTGTGAGATGTTATGGGCTCATAGGCTGTTATGGAATATACAGGTTTCACTTTCACTTTGAGAGCCATGCAGCTTACAAGCTTGGTGTGCTTTCTCATAGCAGGGACGGTCCTGCATTGTGCACCATGTGATTCATTCCCTTTTTCCTGACTGGGAGTCTATCAGAGAGGAGTCATAAATCTCTTTACTGTCTGGGTCATAGGAGGGGGTGAGTGCCCCAGCCTATGGGGTATTAAGGTGCCATATTTTTTTTTTTATAAAATAAGATGTTTTATTTCTCTAGTTCTCCGGTTATTACACTAGCGATGGAGGATTCTGTTACTTTAGAGGGCAAACCCTCTATTCATAATGAGTAATTCCTGTTTATATGGTGAGGAGGCCTTAGTTCTGCCCTCTCAATTATGTTTCATATGCCTTGATAATGTGATAATATCAAACATGTTTGATACCACAGAGCCGTCCACCTCTGAGGAGTTGTCGTCCAGTGAGGTGCGTACCCTACATTCTTATATCTCTACACATGCATTGCTGATCCTCCATCTGGAGGGGGCCTTTCTTCACCAGACGTTAAGCGCAAGCGAAAGGTTACATATTGCACTCCTTCCCAGAGTACATCAGATAATTTATTGGATTTAACTGAGGGTTATCCAAGGATGAAGTTCTTACTGAGACTTCAGAGTATGTACATACTTTGTCGGAGTCTGCTGCCTCTAAACCTCCAGCTGCGGAGGAAGCTGACTTTAGTTTAGGAATTTGCACTTTCTTCTAATGGAAGTTTTTGGCAAATTCAGAGGTTCCAGAGGCCAAATTGCCTGATGAACCTTTAATTCCTAAATTGGATAGAGTTTGAGGACAGGGTGGTACCTTATCCTTCCCTGTTCCTGTTAGATGACGAACATTATTAAGGGCTCGATTTATCAAAGCCCTATGGCTGCAAGTTCTCACAAGAACTTGCTCACCATAATTTAACAAGCAGCGGTCACCGCCGCTTCCCTAACCTCTTCGCCACCTCCAAGGTGGCGAAATTCAATCGCCGCAGTCTAGTCCGACTGAGGAGATTGACAGCTCCTGACCGTGCGTGATTGGCTGTGCGCGGGCAGGGGCGGGATTGCACGCTAGCGCAAAATTGTGCTTGTGTGCAATGGTGATTACCTGCGGGTAATTTCGCCCCACCACAGACGAGCTGAGGCATACAGGGGCGCGTATACGTGCCCCTGTCCGCCTCCGCTTTGATAAATCTAGCCCTAAGAATGAATGGACAGGTTTGGATTCCTTTTCCCCCTCTTCTCCCTTTAACAAATTGTCCCTGGTCCTGGACTCTCAATGTAGTTGTGAGGTTCTGTCCCAAAATGGGATGGTGTTATCTTCACCGTAGCTAAACGTACTACTATCCCGCTTGAGGATAGTTCTTCATTTGTAGAGCCCTTGGATAAAAGATGGAAACTCTGTTAAGAAAGATGTTTCAACATACAGGATATTTGTTTCAACCGGCGGCGGCTGTTGCCGCGGTTACTGGAGAAACTACCTTCTGGTGTGACTCCTTATAGGATTTGATCGGGGTGCAGGATCCCTGCGACGTTACTCAGAAAAGATTTACCACCTTGAGGGTTGTTAATTCTTGTATCTGTACTGCTATTAGACAGTTTATTCGCTTGAATGCTATGGCTTCAGCTTTTTCTGTTCAGGCCCGTCGGGCTCTGACTGAAGTCATGGTCTGCGGATATGACTTCTAAGTCTAGACTTCTTCCCTCCCTTAAAGGGAATGATTTTGTCTGATCCAGGCCTGGACTCAATTATCTCCACGGTCACAGGGGGCAAGGGTGCCCTCCTACTACAAGAGTATATGATCTAATCTAAGGGATGATTTTCATTCTTTTCGTTCTGATAAAGCCCATGTCAGCATTCCTCCGCTAAGCCAGAGCAAACCAAGAGCTCTTGGAAGCCGGCTCAGTCCTGGAATAAATCCAAGCAGAGCAAGAAGCCCGCCGAGTCTACTTCGGCATGAATAGGTGGTCCCCGGTCCTCTTCTGGATCATGTAGGGGGCAGTATGTCGCTCTTTTCAGTTGCTTGGTTCAGGGAAGTGCAGGATCCATGGGTCCTGGAGGTCATAGCTCAAGGTTACAAGATAGGTTTTAAGTCTCAGCCACCCAAGGGCAGATTCCTCCTGTCTTTTTGACCAGAAAGGAGGGAAGCCTTTCTGGTGTGTACAGTATCTGTCCTCTAGCAGTTATTGTCCCGGTACCTATCGCAGTGAGAGGTTTGGGATACTATTCAAACCTTTCGTGGTCCCTAAGAAGGAGGGAACTTTCCATCCTATTCTGGACCTAAAGTGCTTTAAGCAGGTTTTTTAATGTCCCCTCGTTTAAAATGGAGACAATAAGGTCCATTCTTCCCCTCGTTTGAGAGGGGTAGTTCATGACCACAATAGATTACTGGACCAGCACTTCCAGTTTATTGCTCTTCCATTTGGTCTAGCTAAAGAAATTTTTCAAAGAGTGGACCATTCGGAATATCTCCTCTGTCTTCTTCGATCCCATGGATTACAGATAATCTAGAGGTTCTCTTGTATCAGTACCGGAGTAGAATTCTCGGGTACTATAATAGTCTCCATAGACGTTGCAAGCTAGCTTTAACATGTCTTGCCCTCCAGATCTCCTTAAGGCCATCTGTGGCTCGGTGTATGGAGGTGATTGGTCTCATGGTGTCCAGCTTGGACATCATTTCCTTTGCCAGGTTTCACCTCAGACTGTTGTAAGTGCCCATGCTGAACTAGTAGAATGGCGATCATTCGGATCTGTCTCAATAGATTTCTCTGGAAAACCAATCGGGAGAATCGCTCTCTTAGTGGTTTTGTCCAGATCACTTGTCCTGAGGAACGTCCGTCTCAAGACCATCATGGGTGATTGTGACTATGGTTGCAAGTCTGTCAGGATGGGGAGCTGTTTGGGGTGCCAGGAAGGCACAGGGCATATGGTCTCAGGAGGTAAAGCTCCTGATCTCATTTTGGATCTTCGGGCAATATACAATGCTCTGAAGGCTTGGCCTCTGCTGGGTTCCTCCCAGTTAATCAGATTTCAATCAAGCAATATAGCCTTGGTGGCTTACATCAACCATCAGGGGGGAACAAGAAGCTCCCTAGCTATGAGGGAAGTATCTTGGATTCTGGTGTGGCGGAGACGCGCATTTATTCGCTGTCAGCGATCCACATTCTGGGTGTGGACAACTGGGAAGCGAATTTCCTCAGCAGACAATCCTTTCATTCGGGAGAATGTTCTCTCCATCCCGAGTGTTTGCAACGATTTGCAAGAGGAAGATTTTATAACGTCTCAATACCAAGCTACCCAGATAGGGGTCGAGGTACAGAGATCCTCAGGCGGAGCTAACAGATGCATTAGCGGTGCCTTGGAGGTTCAATCTAATTCATCCTTCCCGACCATTACCGCTACTTCCTAGTGTAGTGGCTTGAGTCAAGCAGGCATCAGTGATACTGACTGCTCTGTCTTTGCCGCGAATCTAGTGGGGATGTCATCATCTCCTCCGGGGAAGTTACCTTGTCGCAGGGATCTGCTCACTAAGTTCTCTTTGTGCATCAATGTCTAGATTCTCTGAGGCTGACTGCGTGGAGATTGAACACTTAGTCCTAGCCAAGAGAGGGTATTCTGAGAGAGTTATTTTTACTCGCATTCAAGCTCGTAAGCTGGTTGCTCATCGCATCTATCATAAGGTGTGGAGGACCTACTTATTCTGTTCTCCAGGAGGAACTAGAGAAGGGCTTTTATGCAAGTCCCCTGAAGGGACAGTTTTCTGCCCTGTTTTTGTTACTGCACAAGAGGTTTGCCGAGCTTCCAGATGTGCAGCCATTTGTTAAGGCTCTGCTGGGATCAGACCTGTGTTTAGACCTAAGGCTCCTCCTTGGAGTTTAAATCTTGTCCTTAAGGTTTTGCAACGGGCTCCATTGGAGCCTATGCATGAAGTAGACATTAAATTGTTGTCTTGGAAGGTTCTTTTCTACTAGCTATTGCTATTACGCGCAGAGTCTCTGAGATTGCTGCCTTGCAATGCGACCTACTTATCTGGTGTTACATGCCGATAAGACTGTTCTACGAACCAAGTTAGGTTTTCTTCCTAAGGTTGTGTCAATTCGCAACATCAATTGAGAGATTGTGGTTCCTTTCTTATGTCCTAATCCTTCTTTGTCGAAGGAACGTTTACTACATATTTCTGGATGGGGTTTGTGCCTTGAAGTTCTGTCTTTGGGCCACAAAGGAATTTAAACAAACCTCTTTCTCTGTTCATTCTCTTTTCCGGGAAGCGTAGGGGTCAGAGGGCCTCTTCGACTTCCTTATCTTTTTGTCTGAGGAGTGTCATCCGTTTAGCATAGAAACGGTGGGACATAAGCCTCCTCTGAGGATTACAGCTCATTCTACGAGAGCAGCGGTTTCTCTTGGGCCTTCAAAAATTAGGCCTCTATGGATCAGATTTGTAAGGCGACGATCTGGTTCTCCTTACATACTTTTTCCAAAATTTTACAAGTTTGATGGTTTTTGCTTCTGCTGAAGCAGCCTTCAAGAGAAAGGTTTTGCAGGCTGTGGTGCCCTCAGATAGGGTCCGCCTCTCTTTTTTCCCTCCCGTTAGCAATCCGTGTACTCTAGAGCTTGGGTATATGTTTCCCACAAGTAAGGAATGCAGCTGTGGACTCTTCCCATAATAAGATGGAAAACATAAAGTATGCTTACCTAATAATTTCATTTCCATATGTATGGGAAGATTCCACAGCTCCCGCCCGTGTTCTCCGATTGGCGGCCCTAAATTTGAAATTTTTTCTTCTGGCACCTTTTCACCCTGATATTTCTCCTACTGTTCCTTGTTCCCTTTGCAGAATTACTGGGGTTATGAGGAAGTGGGTGAGGAATTTAAGCCTTTGGCTGGGGTGTCTTTGCCTCCTCCTGGTGGCCAGGTTCAGTATTTCCCACAAGTAAGGAATGCAGCTGTGGACTCTTCCCATAC
This sequence comes from Bombina bombina, assembly GCF_027579735.1. Classification (NCBI taxonomy): domain Eukaryota; kingdom Metazoa; phylum Chordata; class Amphibia; order Anura; family Bombinatoridae; genus Bombina; species Bombina bombina. The sequence continues at coordinate 1,017,554,337 of NC_069503.1, forward strand.
AGATGGAAATAAAATGATCAGGTAAGCATAATTTATGTTTTTAAAGGAAACTTTCCCCTTTCTCAGACTTCACTTTCGAAAAGACAAGTGAATGCCTCCTTTCATTTTCTACATTGACCTTTTGGCACCCTGGCAGATAAATTATAGGTGAGAGTCTGCTTTATTCTGGACTTTGTATTTTTTTTTTTAAGTATAATGATTTGTTTTATTTCTGTTCTCTGGCAAAATGAACATGCTAAATCCATTTAAGTAATGGTTTTTCTACTTACTAGAATGTTTATATTGTTAATATTTACTGGGAATTAAAGACTAGAGTGTGTGCCTACACTTTAATAATGATGTAACTAGTGGACTAAATTTAATGATCAACCATATTGTGGCATACAGCAGTATTATTGCACTTTCTATTCACGCTCATTGGCTGATAGAAAACTAATTCAGTGCTTGTTGCCTGTAAGTACTTGTTGCTTGTGGATAGTATAACGGTACATGCATATTGGCCAGTGAATATCAGTAGGAAGAAACTATAAGCCAGTAATCATTAGTAGGAAATACACAACTTAATTTCAACAGATTCTTTCATCACATTTCCTGGCAAGAATAGATGTCCCACTGCGTAAACCTGTTTTTTCATCAGTGCTGTCAAGGCACAGTTAGATTATATTCCACATAATTGTAGTGTTATCCTTGATGAGAACATTTGATCAACTATATAGCATTTATGTTACCAAGAGTATTGTAGCAAAGAGAAGTAGTATTCTAAGAATATTAACAAAATAAAATCCCATGACCCATATGTCTTTAGTTTACAATTTACATTTTTACTAGTACTTTTAAATAGGGCTCTGCAAACCCTTCATCAACCCAGAACAATGGTACATTTAACAACAGCACTCCTGAAAAAAGTACCCCTATAGGGTCTCTTTATTGGGGCAATGGGGTATAGCAATCAGAAATTAAGCAATGTGTTGTGCTACATACAGCCCCAAATCATGTATTTAAAAATAGATCAGTTATTGCTGTATTCTTTTGAGTTTACATTTAAATAGCTTTTATTTTATATGTTTTAAGGAAACAAATCTTCATGTTTAAGTAATACTCTTCCAGTAGCACATGTTAAAGTACAATTTCCAGTTATGCCATTCACATTTTTATATTGAGAGCCATTTTCCTATGAATTATCCTCATAACACCACTAAGTAATTTCAGTAGTCTAAATGAACAACTTATATTTTCAAGGCTCATTTTACTACTCATGCAAGCCTAGGCCCAAATTATTAAGATTCTCCATGTTGTTAGCCCTTCTCGAACCCAATAAAAACTTTCTTGCATGTGAGGTCTTTACACTCTTTATGGTACTTTAGAGGCTATAAATCCCACGATGCTATTTATAGCCTAGATGGCCTCGCTAAACATTCTTTGGCAATTACATTGTGCGCAACTCTTACCACGGAGCCACAATAAGGACAGTGCACCTTGAGTTATCATTAGTGCTCTACTTGTAATCTAGTCCTATATTAGTTTAAATGGAGTATATAACATTAAACTTATATGTTCAATAAATAAATATAGCATTGAATATAACATCTTAATTAAAATTGTTAAAAACTGACATTTGATCCATTTTTATCTTTACAATCAAAGCTTTACATTACTTTAAAAAACAATCATTATAACCTTTTTCTATAGATGTTAGATAATTCCTGATAAATGTACTGAACTAGGATGCTAACAACAATACACAATGCTTGTGCAAAAAAGGAGCGCTCGATATGTGCACAATATCACAAATGAAAGAATGAAATAAAATGAAGTCAGTTAATGTGCATATAACAAGGTTAAATTACATATAGCATGCATGTAAATAACACAACTAGTATATACCAGTCAGCACAAAACAAAAAAGGATATGCTTGCTTCAATGTATTAGTACATCAGTAAGGACATCAAAATGAGAGTTGCAGCTTCCCATAGGACACATCACTGGTGGCTGGATAAAGCTAATACAAAAACAAGAAAGGGGAGAGGGAGGCGCAAACACCTCTAAATGCAGACTGTATGTACAAAGGATAATTTATTATGGTATTCACGATAAAACACTCACACTCAAAACCCTCAAACATATGAGGTATGTAAAGACACAGCAAACATATAACGCTCAAAAGGTTCCTTAACGATCTGTTCAATCCAGCATAAGAAAAATCCTTCAAAAAGTTCCAGTGTTCAAAGAGTACTGTTTAGATACACTGTAGAAAAGTGCAAGATTCAGTCTCAACAATTTTTAAAATCGACGCCAAAAGCTCATACTACACCAGACTGTCAGGATAAGTAAAGCCGGCTCTCCTCCAGCTGATGTGTACGGCGTGGCGTGAAGACGGTGGGCGGGGCCTAACGCGTTTCGTAGGACGTCTTCCTACTTCGTCAGAGTGAGTGTTTTATCGTGAATACCATAATAAATTATCCTTTGTACATACAGTCTGCATTTAGAGGTGTTTGCGCCTCCCTCTCCCCTTTCTTGTTTTTGTATTAGCTTTATCCAGCCACCAGTGATGTGTCCTATGGGAAGCTGCAACTCTCATTTTGATGTCCTTACTGATGTACTAATACATTGAAGCAAGCATATCCTTTTTTGTTTTGTGCTGACTGGTATATACTAGTTGTGTTATTTACATGCATGCTATATGTAATTTAACCTTGTTATATGCACATTAACTGACTTCATTTTATTTCATTCTTTCATTTGTGATATTGTGCACATATCGAGCGCTCCTTTTTTGCACAAGCATTGTGTATTGTTGTTAGCATCCTAGTTCAGTACATTTATCAGGAATTATCTAACATCTATAGAAAAAGGTTATAATGATTGTTTTTTAAAGTAATGTAAAGCTTTGATTGTAAAGATAAAAATGGATCAAATGTCAGTTTTTAACAATTTTAATTAAGATGTTATATTCAATGCTATATTTATTTATTGAACATATAAGTTTAATGTTATATACTCCATTTAAACTAATATAGGACTAGATTACAAGTAGAGCACTAATGATAACTCAAGGTGCACTGTCCTTATTGTGGCTCCGTGGTAAGAGTTGCGCACAATGTAATTGCCAAAGAATGTTTAGCGAGGCCATCTAGGCTATAAATAGCATCGTGGGATTTATAGCCTCTAAAGTACCATAAAGAGTGTAAAGACCTCACATGCAAGAAAGTTTTTATTGGTTCGAGAAGGCTAACAACATGGAGAATCTTAATAATTTGGGCCTAGGCTTGCATGAGTAGTAAAATGAGCCTTGAAAATATAAGTTGTTCATTTAGACTACTGAAATTACTTAGTGGTGTTATGAGGATAATTCATAGGAAAATGGCTCTCAATATAAAAATGTGAATGGCATAACTGGAAATTGTACTTTAACATGTGCTACTGGAAGAGTATTACTTAAACATGAAGATTTGTTTCCTTAAAACATATAAAATAAAAGCTATTTAAATGTAAACTCAAAAGAATACAGCAATAACTGATCTATTTTTAAATACATGATTTGGGGCTGTATGTAGCACAACACATTGCTTAATTTCTGATTGCTATACCCCTTGCCCCAATAAAGAGACCTATAGGGGTACTTTTTTCAGGAGTGCTGTTGTTAAATGTACCATTGTTCTGGGTTGATGAAGGGTTTGCAGAGCCCTATTTAAAAGTACTAGTAAAAATGTAAATTGTAAACTAAAGACATATGGGTCATGGGATTTTATTTTGTTAATATTCTTAGAATACTACTTCTCTTTGCTACAATACTCTTGGTAACATAAATGCTATATAGTTGATCAAATGTTCTCATCAAGGATAACACTACAATTATGTGGAATATAATCTAACTGTGCCTTGACAGCACTGATGAAAAAACAGGTTTACGCAGTGGGACATCTATTCTTGCCAGGAAATGTGATGAAAGAATCTGTTGAAATTAAGTTGTGTATTTCCTACTAATGATTACTGGCTTATAGTTTCTTCCTACTGATATTCACTGGCCAATATGCATGTACCGTTATACTATCCACAAGCAACAAGTACTTACAGGCAACAAGCACTGAATTAGTTTTCTATCAGCCAATGAGCGTGAATAGAAAGTGCAATAATACTGCTGTATGCCACAATATGGTTGATCATTAAATTTAGTCCACTAGTTACATCATTATTAAAGTGTAGGCACACACTCTAGTCTTTAATTCCCAGTAAATATTAACAATATAAACATTCTAGTAAGTAGAAAAACCATTACTTAAATGGATTTAGCATGTTCATTTTGCCAGAGAACAGAAATAAAACAAATCATTATACTTAAAAAAAAAAATACAAAGTCCAGAATAAAGCAGACTCTCACCTATAATTTATCTGCCAGGGTGCCAAAAGGTCAATGTAGAAAATGAAAGGAGGCATTCACTTGTCTTTTCGAAAGTGAAGTCTGAGAAAGGGGAAAGTTTCCTTTAAAAACATAAATTATGCTTACCTGATCATTTTATTTCCATCTGTATGGGAAGAGTCCACAGCTGCATTCCTTACTTGTGGGAAATACTGAACCTGGCCACCAGGAGGAGGCAAAGACACCCCAGCCAAAGGCTTAAATTCCTCACCCACTTCCTCATAACCCCAGTAATTCTGCAAAGGGAACAAGGAACAGTAGGAGAAATATCAGGGTGAAAAGGTGCCAGAAGAAAAAATTTCAAATTTAGGGCCGCCATCGGAGAACACGGGCGGGAGCTGTGGACTCTTCCCATACATGGAAATGAAATTATCAGGTAAGCATAATTTATGTTTTCCATCTTAATATGGGAAGAGTCCACAGCTGCATTCCTTACTTTTGGGAAACATATACCCAAGCTCTAGAGTACACGGAATGCTAACGGGAGGGAAAAAAGAGAGGCGGACCCTAATCTGAGGGCACCACAGCCTGCAAAACCTTTCTCCCGAAGGCTGCTTCAGCAGAAGCAAAAACATCAAACTTGTAAAATTTTGGAAAAAGTATGTAAGGAGAACCAGATAGCGCCTTACAAATCTGATCCATAGAGGCCTCATTTTGAAGGCCCAAGAGGAAACCTGCTCTCGTAGAATGAGCCGTAATCCTCAGAGGAGGCTTATGTCCCCGTTTCTATGCTAAACGGATGACACTCCTCAGACAAAAAGATAAGGAAGTCGAAGAGGCCCTCTGACCCCTACGCTTCCCGAAAAGAGAACGAACAGAGAAAGAGGTTTGTCTAAATTCCTTTGTGGCCCAAGATAGAACTTCAAGGCACAAACCCATCCAGAAATATGTAGTAAACGTTCCTTCGACAAGAAGGATTAGGACATAAGAAAGGAACCACAATCTCATTGATGTTGCGAATTGACACAACCTTAGGAAGAAAACCTAACTTGGTTCGTAGAACAGCTTATCGGCATGAAACACCAGATAAGTAGGTCGCATTGCAAGGCAGCAATCTCAGAGACTCTGCGCGTAATAGCAATAGCTAGTAGAAAAGAACCTTCCAAGACAACAATTTAATGTCTACTTCATGCATAGGCTCCAATGGAGCCCGTTGCAAAACCTTAAGGACAAGATTTAAACTCCAAGGAGGAGCCTTAGATCTAAACACAGGTCTGATCCCAGCAGAGCCTTAACAAATGGCTGCACATCTGGAAGCTCGGCAAACCTCTTGTGCAGTACACAACAGGGCCGAAAACTGTCCCTTCAGGGGACTTGCAGAAAAGCCCTTCTCCAGTTCATCCTGGAGAACAGAATAAGTAGGTCCTCCACACCTTATGATAGATGCGAGAGCAACCAGCTTACAAGCTTGAATGTGAGTAAAAATAACTCTCAGAAAACCCTCTCTTGGCTAGGACTAAGCGTTCAATCTCCACGCAGTCAGCCTCAGAGAATCTAGACATTGATGCGGCAAGGTAACTTCCACGGAGGAGATGATGACATCCCGACTAGATTCGCGCCAAAGACAGAGCAGTCAGTATCACTGATGCCTGCTTGACTCAAGCCACTACACTAGGAAGTAGTGGTAACGGTCAGAAAGGATAAATTAGATTGAACCTCCAAGGCACCGCTAATGCATCTGTTAGCTCCGCCTGAGGATCCCTGTACCTCGACCCCTATCTGGGTAGCTTGGTATTAAGACGTTATAAGATCTTCCTCTTGCAAATCTCTGCAAACACTCGGGATGGAGAGACCATTCTCCCGGATGAAAGGATTGTCTGCTGAGGAAATCTGCTTCCCAGTTGTCCACACCCGGAATGTGGATCGCTGACAGCGAACAAATGCGGGTCTCCCCCACACCAGAATCCAAGATACTTCCCTCATAGCTAGGGAGCTTCTAGTCCCCCCCTGATGGTTGATGTAAGCCACCAGGTATATTGTTTGATTGAATCTGATTAACTGGGAGAACCCAGCAGAGGCCAAGCCTTCAGAGCATTGTATATTGCCCGAAGATCCAAAATGAGATCAGGAGCTTTACCTCCTGAGACCAGATGCCCTGTGCCTTCCTGGCACCCCAAACGGCTCCCCATCCTGACAGACTGCAACCATAGTCACAATCACCCAGGATGGTCTTGAGACGGACGTCCCTCAGGACAAGTGATCCGGACAAAACCACTAAGAGAGCGATTCTCCGATTGGTTTTCCAGAGAAATCTATTGAGACAGATCGAATGATCGCCTTTCTACTAGTTCAGCATGGCGAACTTACACAGTCTGAGGTGAAACCTGGCAAAGAAATGATGTCCAAGCTGGACACCATGAGACCAATCACCTCCATACACCGAGCCACAGATGGCCTTAAGGAGATCTGGAGGGCAAGACATCTTGAGCTAGCTTGCAACGTCTATGGAGACTATTATAGTACCCGAGAATTCTACTCCGGTACTGATACAAGAGAACCTCTAGATTATCTGTAATCCATGGGATCGAAGAAGACAGAGGAGATATTCCGAATGGTCCACTCTTTGAAAAATTTCTTTAGCTAGACCAAATGGAAGAGCAATAAACTGGAAGTGCTGGTCAGTAATCTATTGTGGTCATGAACTACCCCTCTCAAACGGGGGAAGAATGGACCTTTGTCTCCATTTTAAACGAAGGGGACATTAAAAAAACATGCTTAAAGCACTTTAGGTCCAGAATTAGGATGGAAAGTTCCTCCTTCTTAGGGACCACGAAAGGTTTGAATAGTATCCCAAACCTCTTCACTGCGATAGGTACCGGGACAATAACTGCTAGAGGACATATACTGTACACACCAGAAAGGCTTCCCTCCTTTCTGGTCAAAAAGACAGGAGGAATGCCTTGGGTGGCTGAGACTTAAAACTATCTTGTAACCTTGAGCTATGACCTCCAGGACCCATGGATCCTGCACTTCCTGAACCAAGCAACTGAAAAGAGCGACATACTGCCCCCTACATGATCCAGAGAGGACCGGGACCACCTATTCATGCCGAAGTAGACTCGGCGGGCTTCTTGCTCTGCTTGGATTTATTCCAGGACTGAGCGGCTTCCAAGAGCTCTTGGTTTGCTCTGGCTTAGCGGAGGAATGCTGACATGGGCTTTATCAGAACGAAAAGAATGAAAATCACCCTTAGATTAGATCATATACTCTTGTAGTAGGAGGGCACCCTTGCCCCCTGTGACCGTGGAGATAATTGAGTCCAGGCCTGGATCAGACAAAATCATTCCCTTTAAGGGAGGGAAGAAGTCTAGACTTAGAAGTCATATCCGCAGACCATGACTTCAGTCAGAGCCCGACGGGCCTGAACAGAAAAAGCTGAAGCCATAGCATTCAAGCGAATAAACTGTCTAATAGCAGTACAGATACAAGAATTAACAACCTCAAGGTGGTAAATCTTTTCTGAGTAACGTCGCAGGATCCTGCACCCGATCAAATCCTATAAGGAGTCACACCAGAAGGTAGTTTCTCCAGTAACCGCGGCAACAGCCGCCGCCGGTTGAAACAAATATCCTGTATGTTGAAACATCTTTCTTAACAGAGTTTCCATCTTTTATCCAAGGGCTCTACAAATGAAGAACTATCCTCAAGCGGGATAGTAGTACGTTTAGCTACGGTGAAGATAACACACATCCATTTTGGGACAGAACCTCACAAACTACATTGAGAGTCCAGGACCAGGGACAATTTGTTAAAGGGAGAAGAGGGGGAAAAGGAATCCAAACCTGTCCATTCATTCTTAGGGCTAGATTTATCAAAGCGGAGGCGGACAGGGGCACGTATACGCGCCCCTGTATGCCTCAGCTCGTCTGTGGTGGGGCGAAATTACCCGCAGGTAATCACCATTGCACACAAGCACAATTTTGCGCTAGCGTGCAATCCCGCCCCTGCCCGCGCACAGCCAATCACGCACGGTCAGGAGCTGTCAATCTCCTCAGTCGGACTAGACTGCGGCGATTGAATTTCGCCACCTTGGAGGTGGCGAAGAGGTTAGGGAAGCGGCGGTGACCGCTGCTTGTTAAATTATGGTGAGCAAGTTCTTGTGAGAACTTGCAGCCATAGGGCTTTGATAAATCGAGCCTTAATAATGTTCGTCATCTAACAGGAACAGGGAAGGATAAGGTACCACTGTCCTCAAACTCTATCCAATTTAGGAATTAAAGGTTCATCAGGCAATTTGGCCTCTGGAACCTCTGAATTTGCCAAAAACTTCCATTAGAAGAAAGTGCAAATTCCTAAACTAAAGTCAGCTTCCTCCGCAGCTGGAGGTTTAGAGGCAGCAGACTCCGACAAAGTATGTACATACTCTGAAGTCTCAGTAAGAACTTCATCCTTGGATAACCCTCAGTTAAATCCAATAAATTATCTGATGTACTCTGGGAAGGAGTGCAATATGTAACCTTTCGCTTGCGCTTAACGTCTGGTGAAGAAAGGCCCCCTCCAGATGGAGGATCAGCAATGCATGTGTAGAGATATAAGAATGTAGGGTACGCACCTCACTGGACGACAACTCCTCAGAGGTGGACGGCTCTGTGGTATCAAAATGTTTGATATTATCACATTATCAAGGCATATGAAACATAATTGAGAGGGCAGAACTAAGGCCTCCTCACCATATAAACAGGAATTACTCATTATGAATAGAGGGTTTGCCCTCTAAAGTAACAGAATCCTCCATCGCTAGTGTAATAACCGGAGAACTAGAGAAATAAAACATCTTATTTTATAAAAAAAAAAATATGGCACCTTAATACCCCATAGGCTGGGGCACTCACCCCCTCCTATGACCAGACAGTAAAGAGATTTATGACTCTCTCTGATAGACTCCCAGTCAGGAAAAAGGGAATGAATCACATGGTGCACAATGCAGGACCGTCCCTGCTATGAGAAAGCACACCAAGCTTGTAAGCTGCATGGCTCTCAAAGTGAAAGTGAAACCTGTATATTCCATAACAGCCTATGAGCCCATAACATCTCACACATAACAGCAGCATAAAGTCAAATAAACATATAAGATTATTCCCCCCTGTTCAATAATCCCCCTAAGGAGATATTAACCCTTGATTCTATACAGATAAAAAGGAGCCACACTGTGACCCTGCCTTCTTGCGTTATCATATATGTATAAAATATGAAATGATCTTACCAGAATCTACGCCGTGGAACAGGAACACGGCCCTTCAAGTGTGACAGATGGTAGCATTGCCTCTGACATGGACTTGAGTGAAGAGAGCAGGCAGAAACTCGTCAACGCTGATTGCCTATGGAGCTGTTAATATGAGTCGGGATGGTTTCACAGAAAGACTCTCCCTGCATCTCCGGACTTTCATCCATGCTCTCACTGAGAGGCTGACAGGACTACTTAAAACTCCAGTCCCATTGCGAAGAGTACTACCCTCCATAAGAGACTATTCCGAAATCTTCTAACACTTCTCTGCCAACCTCCTGTGAAGAAAGGCAAAGAATGACTAGAAAAACAAGTTATATGGTTGGAATCAGTTAAAGGGACATAAAAAAACATTTTTTTTTTTTCATGATTTGGATAGAACATGAAACTTTAAATAATGTTCTAAGTTAATTCTATTATCTGACTTGTTTTGTTCTCTTTGTATCTTTTGTTGAAAAGTATATCTAGGTAGGCACAGGAGCTGCTGATTGGTGGCTGTACATATATATTTATAATTGGCTTCTAGCTAGCTCCCAGTAGTGAATTACTACTTCTTAAACAAAGGATACCAAGCGAATGAAGTAAATTATATAATAGAAGAGAATTGGAAATATGTTTAAAATTATATGATCTATCTGAATAATGAAAGAAAAAAATTGGGTTTCATATCCCTTTAAGATGTTTTAAATTATGATTATAAACTGATAGAAAATGATTGGGTTTTTTATACTTGGATTAGGAAAACACACCATAAACTACAATAAACAAGCAATTCAAGGTTGTTGTTTTTTTTTTGCAGAGGTCTCCACATACCTAAACAAAAGCAAAATATATGTGCTCAATGCAATATAAAAATATGGCAATGTATTGATCCAATATGGAATGCAAAGCTTTATTAATCCACAAGAAAGTAAAGTAATATATATATTATATACTTAAAACAACATACAAACACTTAAAGTGTTCGTCAACTCTCCACTTTTTAAAATCAAATCCGGAATATTAGTGATATTTTAGATGGAGTTTAATTCATCAGCTGTAATGAAGATGCTGTAACTTACATTTTAACATAGATATGAAATTCAAATACCCTGCACTCAGCGCCCACTTCAAAAGTCATTTTTTCTGTGAGCTAACGGTTTGAATTGTTGTCCAATCAGCACTCTCCCCATTTACCACTTTTGCTGTAGCTAGAGTGCTGATTGGGAACAATTCAAACCGTTAACTTAAAGTAAAATGACTTTTGCAGTGGGCGAAGGAGTGGGGGTATTTGAATTTTATATCTACATTAAAAAGTAAGTTATAGCGCATCTTCATACAACTGAGGAATTAAACTACATCTAAAATATTGCTAACATTCCGGATCTGATTTTATATAGAAGAGGTTTACCATTACTATAACGTCAATCACAAATTTACATCCTGGTCAACTTATTTAAGTTGGGTACAAGATCTATAGTTTATTAATGATGTCAGCTGTATTTTTAATTCTATTTTAGTAAATGTTTATTGAAATGTAAATAACGCACCACACAACAAACCGTGTATATAACAGAGGAACAGAATAAACAAGCTTGCAGGCCTATAAGATAGGTAGTCGCGTATGACAAAACAAATGGCACATGAAGTCTTCTGTAAATAATAAACATATAAAAGCTGAGAGCAAGTTATGTCGGAAATTCTTAGTCACGTCCCTGTTTTTGGACTTAAAGGGAACCATAACACCTGCTTCAAATATTCTAAACTAACTTGTTCTAATACTGCAAAATAAACTAACTAACAATTATGTATGCAGTCTTCATCTTTTAATTCTGTTGTAGAAAACCAGCCTACATAATAAATAATTTAATAAACAGCTTAATCTGCAGCCTAGCACTTTGTATGTCAGCTGCCATGTTAAACGTGCGTTCTACATCAGTACTGTAGGTCACGTGACTCACACGGCACTTCCTTTTTCTAATGCTGAGGAAGCAGAGCATGACTGTAGTGTCTAAGAAGAACGGCTTCAGGCACTGCTAGGATTAAAATAACAAGAGCAGGGAGGAAGGGGGAGGGAGATCCTGAGACTGTGAGTAACTTAGATGAATGCAGATGTTTTTTTTACATTTATATCTGCAGCAAGAGTTTGCGTTCTGTCTCCGGAGCCTTTCTTCCCCCTCTGCATTCCTCTCCCCCTCCCACTTCCTTCCCTGCTCTTGGTATTTATAATTATAGCAGTGCCTGATGCCGTTCTTCTCGACACTGAACGTGATCACTCTGCTTTCTTAGTGTTAGTAACAGAGGAAGGTGACGTTTTTGTCACATGACCCACTGTAGTGGAAAGTAATTGCCAATATGGCAGCATACATAGCAGATTGTAGTCTGCAGATTAACATTCAAATTATAAAGGTGTTTTCTGCAACAGAATGCAGTAAATTGATGACCACACACAGAATTGTAGTTAGTTTATTTTTCATAATCAGAAAAAGTTAGTAAAAAACATTTCAAAGCAGGTGTTATGGTTCCCTTTAAAAGCTTCTCAGAGTGTCCAAATATCACCATGTAAATCTTTTTTTATCAAAGTTAAAAAAAAAAAATCTCAACTACATGGGGATATTTATCAAAGGTCTGGCGGACCTGATCCGCACTGTCGGATCAGGTCCGCCAGACCTTTGATAAATATCCCCCATGTAGTTGAGATTTTTTTTTTTTAACTTTGATAAAAAAGATTTACATGGTGATATTTGGACACTCTGAGAAGCTTTTAAAGGGAACCATAACACCTGCTTTGAAATGTTTTTTACTAACTTTTTCTGATTATGAAAAATAAACTAACTACAATTCTGTGTGTGGTCATCAATTTACTGCATTCTGTTGCAGAAAACACCTTTATAATTTGAATGTTAATCTGCAGACTACAATCTGCTATGTATGCTGCCATATTGGCAATTACTTTCCACTACAGTGGGTCATGTGACAAAAACGTCACCTTCCTCTGTTACTAACACTAAGAAAGCAGAGTGATCACGTTCAGTGTCTGAGAAGAACGGCATCAGGCACTGCTATAATTATAAATACCAAGAGCAGGGAAGGAAGTGGGAGGGGGAGAGGAATGCAGAGGGGGAAGAAAGGCTCCGGAGACAGAACGCAAACTCTTGCTGCAGATATAAATGTAAAAAGAAACATCTGCATTCATCTAAGTTACTCACAGTCTCAGGAGTCTCCCTCCCCCTTCCTCCCCTGCTCTTGTTATTTATAATCCTAGCAGTGCCTGAAGCCGTTCTTCTTAGACACTACAGTCATGCTCTGCTTCCTCAGCATTAGAAAAAGGAAGTGCCGTGTGAGTCACGTGACCTACAGTACTGATGTAGAACGCACGTTATAACATGGCAGCTGACATACAAAGTGCTAGGCTGCAGATTAAGCTGTTATTAAATTATTTATTATGAGGCTGGTTTTCTACAACAGAATTAAAAGATGAAGACTGCATACATAATTGTTAGTTAGTTTATTTTGCAGTATTAGAACAAGTTAGTTTAGAATATTTGAAGCAGGTGTTATGGTTCCCTTTAAGTCCAAAAACAGGGACGTGACTAAGAATTTCCGACATAACTTGCTCTCAGCTTTTTATATGTTTATTATTTACAGAAGACTTCATGTGCCATTTGTTTTGTCATACGCGACTACCTATCTTATAGGCCTGCAAGCTTGTTTATTCTGTTCCTCTGTTATATACACGGTTTGTTGTGTGGTGCGTTATTTACATTTCAATAAACATTTACTAAAATAGAATTAAAAATACAGCTGACATCATTATATTAAACTATAGATCTTGTACCCAACTTAAATAAGTTGACCAGGATGTAAATTTGTGATTGACGTTATAGTAATGGTAAACTCTCTTCTATATAAAATCAGATCCGGAATGTTAGCAATATTTTAGATGTAGTTTAATTCCTCAGTTGTAATGAAGATGCGCTATAACTTACTTTTTAATGTAGATATAAAATTCAAATACCCCCACTCCTTCGCCCACTGCAAAAGTCATTTTACTTTAAGTTAACGGTTTGAATTGTTCTCCAATCAGCACTCTAGCTACAGCAAAAGTGGTAAATGGGGAGAGTGCTGATTGGACAACAATTCAAACCGTTAGCTCACAGAAAAAATGACTTTTGAAGTGGGCGGCTGAGTGCAGGGTATTTGAATTTCATATCTATGTTAAAATGTAAGTTACAGCGCATCTTCATTACAGCTGATGAATTAAACTCCATCTAAAATATCACTAATATTCCGGATTTGATTTTAAAAAGTGGAGAGTTGACGAACACTTTAAGTGTTTGTATGTTGTTTGTATGTTAAATATAATATATTTACTTTACTTTCTTGTGGATTAATAAAGCTTTGCATTCCATATTGGATCAATACATTGCCATATTTTTATATTGCATTGAGCACATATATTTTGCTTTTGTTTAGGTATGTGGAGACCTCTGCAAAAAAAAAACAACAACCTTGAATTGCTTGTTTATTGTAGTTTATGGTGTGTTTTCCTAATCCAAGTATAAAAAACCCAATCATTTTCTATCAGTTTATAATCATAATTTAAACATCTTAAAGGGATATGAAACCCAATTTTTTTCTTTCATTATTCAGATAGATCATATAATTTTAAACATATTTCCAATTCTCTTCTATTATATAATTTACTTCATTCGCTTGGTATCCTTTGTTTAAGAAGTAGTAATTCACTACTGGGAGCTAGCTAGAAGCCAATTATAAATATATATGTACAGCCACCAATCAGCAGCTCCTGTGCCTACCTAGATATACTTTTCAACAAAAGATACAAAGAGAACAAAACAAGTCAGATAATAGAATTAACTTAGAACATTATTTAAAGTTGCATGTTCTATCCAAATCATGAAAAAAAAAAAAATGTTTTTTATGTCCCTTTAACTGATTCCAACCATATAACTTGTTTTTCTAGTCATTCTTTGCCTTTCTTCACAGGAGGTTGGCAGAGAAGTGTTAGAAGATTTCGGAATAGTCTCTTATGGAGGGTAGTACTCTTCGCAATGGGACTGGAGTTTTAAGTAGTCCTGTCAGCCTCTCAGTGAGAGCATGGATGAAAGTCCGGAGATGCAGGGAGAGTCTTTCTGTGAAACCATCCCGACTCATATTAACAGCTCCATAGGCAATCAGCGTTGACGAGTTTCGCTGCCTGCTCTCTTCACTCAAGTCCATGTCAGAGGCAATGCTACCATCTGTCACACTTGAAGGGCCGTGTTCCTGTTCCACGGCGTAGATTCTGGTAAGATCATTTCATATTTTATACATATATGATAACGCAAGAAGGCAGGGTCACAGTGTGGCTCCTTTTTATCTGTATAGAATCAAGGGTTAATATCTCCTTAGGGGGATTATTGAACAGGGGGGAATAATCTTATATGTTTATTTGACTTTATGCTGCTGTTATGTGTGAGATGTTATGGGCTCATAGGCTGTTATGGAATATACAGGTTTCACTTTCACTTTGAGAGCCATGCAGCTTACAAGCTTGGTGTGCTTTCTCATAGCAGGGACGGTCCTGCATTGTGCACCATGTGATTCATTCCCTTTTTCCTGACTGGGAGTCTATCAGAGAGGAGTCATAAATCTCTTTACTGTCTGGGTCATAGGAGGGGGTGAGTGCCCCAGCCTATGGGGTATTAAGGTGCCATATTTTTTTTTTTATAAAATAAGATGTTTTATTTCTCTAGTTCTCCGGTTATTACACTAGCGATGGAGGATTCTGTTACTTTAGAGGGCAAACCCTCTATTCATAATGAGTAATTCCTGTTTATATGGTGAGGAGGCCTTAGTTCTGCCCTCTCAATTATGTTTCATATGCCTTGATAATGTGATAATATCAAACATGTTTGATACCACAGAGCCGTCCACCTCTGAGGAGTTGTCGTCCAGTGAGGTGCGTACCCTACATTCTTATATCTCTACACATGCATTGCTGATCCTCCATCTGGAGGGGGCCTTTCTTCACCAGACGTTAAGCGCAAGCGAAAGGTTACATATTGCACTCCTTCCCAGAGTACATCAGATAATTTATTGGATTTAACTGAGGGTTATCCAAGGATGAAGTTCTTACTGAGACTTCAGAGTATGTACATACTTTGTCGGAGTCTGCTGCCTCTAAACCTCCAGCTGCGGAGGAAGCTGACTTTAGTTTAGGAATTTGCACTTTCTTCTAATGGAAGTTTTTGGCAAATTCAGAGGTTCCAGAGGCCAAATTGCCTGATGAACCTTTAATTCCTAAATTGGATAGAGTTTGAGGACAGGGTGGTACCTTATCCTTCCCTGTTCCTGTTAGATGACGAACATTATTAAGGGCTCGATTTATCAAAGCCCTATGGCTGCAAGTTCTCACAAGAACTTGCTCACCATAATTTAACAAGCAGCGGTCACCGCCGCTTCCCTAACCTCTTCGCCACCTCCAAGGTGGCGAAATTCAATCGCCGCAGTCTAGTCCGACTGAGGAGATTGACAGCTCCTGACCGTGCGTGATTGGCTGTGCGCGGGCAGGGGCGGGATTGCACGCTAGCGCAAAATTGTGCTTGTGTGCAATGGTGATTACCTGCGGGTAATTTCGCCCCACCACAGACGAGCTGAGGCATACAGGGGCGCGTATACGTGCCCCTGTCCGCCTCCGCTTTGATAAATCTAGCCCTAAGAATGAATGGACAGGTTTGGATTCCTTTTCCCCCTCTTCTCCCTTTAACAAATTGTCCCTGGTCCTGGACTCTCAATGTAGTTGTGAGGTTCTGTCCCAAAATGGGATGGTGTTATCTTCACCGTAGCTAAACGTACTACTATCCCGCTTGAGGATAGTTCTTCATTTGTAGAGCCCTTGGATAAAAGATGGAAACTCTGTTAAGAAAGATGTTTCAACATACAGGATATTTGTTTCAACCGGCGGCGGCTGTTGCCGCGGTTACTGGAGAAACTACCTTCTGGTGTGACTCCTTATAGGATTTGATCGGGGTGCAGGATCCCTGCGACGTTACTCAGAAAAGATTTACCACCTTGAGGGTTGTTAATTCTTGTATCTGTACTGCTATTAGACAGTTTATTCGCTTGAATGCTATGGCTTCAGCTTTTTCTGTTCAGGCCCGTCGGGCTCTGACTGAAGTCATGGTCTGCGGATATGACTTCTAAGTCTAGACTTCTTCCCTCCCTTAAAGGGAATGATTTTGTCTGATCCAGGCCTGGACTCAATTATCTCCACGGTCACAGGGGGCAAGGGTGCCCTCCTACTACAAGAGTATATGATCTAATCTAAGGGATGATTTTCATTCTTTTCGTTCTGATAAAGCCCATGTCAGCATTCCTCCGCTAAGCCAGAGCAAACCAAGAGCTCTTGGAAGCCGGCTCAGTCCTGGAATAAATCCAAGCAGAGCAAGAAGCCCGCCGAGTCTACTTCGGCATGAATAGGTGGTCCCCGGTCCTCTTCTGGATCATGTAGGGGGCAGTATGTCGCTCTTTTCAGTTGCTTGGTTCAGGGAAGTGCAGGATCCATGGGTCCTGGAGGTCATAGCTCAAGGTTACAAGATAGGTTTTAAGTCTCAGCCACCCAAGGGCAGATTCCTCCTGTCTTTTTGACCAGAAAGGAGGGAAGCCTTTCTGGTGTGTACAGTATCTGTCCTCTAGCAGTTATTGTCCCGGTACCTATCGCAGTGAGAGGTTTGGGATACTATTCAAACCTTTCGTGGTCCCTAAGAAGGAGGGAACTTTCCATCCTATTCTGGACCTAAAGTGCTTTAAGCAGGTTTTTTAATGTCCCCTCGTTTAAAATGGAGACAATAAGGTCCATTCTTCCCCTCGTTTGAGAGGGGTAGTTCATGACCACAATAGATTACTGGACCAGCACTTCCAGTTTATTGCTCTTCCATTTGGTCTAGCTAAAGAAATTTTTCAAAGAGTGGACCATTCGGAATATCTCCTCTGTCTTCTTCGATCCCATGGATTACAGATAATCTAGAGGTTCTCTTGTATCAGTACCGGAGTAGAATTCTCGGGTACTATAATAGTCTCCATAGACGTTGCAAGCTAGCTTTAACATGTCTTGCCCTCCAGATCTCCTTAAGGCCATCTGTGGCTCGGTGTATGGAGGTGATTGGTCTCATGGTGTCCAGCTTGGACATCATTTCCTTTGCCAGGTTTCACCTCAGACTGTTGTAAGTGCCCATGCTGAACTAGTAGAATGGCGATCATTCGGATCTGTCTCAATAGATTTCTCTGGAAAACCAATCGGGAGAATCGCTCTCTTAGTGGTTTTGTCCAGATCACTTGTCCTGAGGAACGTCCGTCTCAAGACCATCATGGGTGATTGTGACTATGGTTGCAAGTCTGTCAGGATGGGGAGCTGTTTGGGGTGCCAGGAAGGCACAGGGCATATGGTCTCAGGAGGTAAAGCTCCTGATCTCATTTTGGATCTTCGGGCAATATACAATGCTCTGAAGGCTTGGCCTCTGCTGGGTTCCTCCCAGTTAATCAGATTTCAATCAAGCAATATAGCCTTGGTGGCTTACATCAACCATCAGGGGGGAACAAGAAGCTCCCTAGCTATGAGGGAAGTATCTTGGATTCTGGTGTGGCGGAGACGCGCATTTATTCGCTGTCAGCGATCCACATTCTGGGTGTGGACAACTGGGAAGCGAATTTCCTCAGCAGACAATCCTTTCATTCGGGAGAATGTTCTCTCCATCCCGAGTGTTTGCAACGATTTGCAAGAGGAAGATTTTATAACGTCTCAATACCAAGCTACCCAGATAGGGGTCGAGGTACAGAGATCCTCAGGCGGAGCTAACAGATGCATTAGCGGTGCCTTGGAGGTTCAATCTAATTCATCCTTCCCGACCATTACCGCTACTTCCTAGTGTAGTGGCTTGAGTCAAGCAGGCATCAGTGATACTGACTGCTCTGTCTTTGCCGCGAATCTAGTGGGGATGTCATCATCTCCTCCGGGGAAGTTACCTTGTCGCAGGGATCTGCTCACTAAGTTCTCTTTGTGCATCAATGTCTAGATTCTCTGAGGCTGACTGCGTGGAGATTGAACACTTAGTCCTAGCCAAGAGAGGGTATTCTGAGAGAGTTATTTTTACTCGCATTCAAGCTCGTAAGCTGGTTGCTCATCGCATCTATCATAAGGTGTGGAGGACCTACTTATTCTGTTCTCCAGGAGGAACTAGAGAAGGGCTTTTATGCAAGTCCCCTGAAGGGACAGTTTTCTGCCCTGTTTTTGTTACTGCACAAGAGGTTTGCCGAGCTTCCAGATGTGCAGCCATTTGTTAAGGCTCTGCTGGGATCAGACCTGTGTTTAGACCTAAGGCTCCTCCTTGGAGTTTAAATCTTGTCCTTAAGGTTTTGCAACGGGCTCCATTGGAGCCTATGCATGAAGTAGACATTAAATTGTTGTCTTGGAAGGTTCTTTTCTACTAGCTATTGCTATTACGCGCAGAGTCTCTGAGATTGCTGCCTTGCAATGCGACCTACTTATCTGGTGTTACATGCCGATAAGACTGTTCTACGAACCAAGTTAGGTTTTCTTCCTAAGGTTGTGTCAATTCGCAACATCAATTGAGAGATTGTGGTTCCTTTCTTATGTCCTAATCCTTCTTTGTCGAAGGAACGTTTACTACATATTTCTGGATGGGGTTTGTGCCTTGAAGTTCTGTCTTTGGGCCACAAAGGAATTTAAACAAACCTCTTTCTCTGTTCATTCTCTTTTCCGGGAAGCGTAGGGGTCAGAGGGCCTCTTCGACTTCCTTATCTTTTTGTCTGAGGAGTGTCATCCGTTTAGCATAGAAACGGTGGGACATAAGCCTCCTCTGAGGATTACAGCTCATTCTACGAGAGCAGCGGTTTCTCTTGGGCCTTCAAAAATTAGGCCTCTATGGATCAGATTTGTAAGGCGACGATCTGGTTCTCCTTACATACTTTTTCCAAAATTTTACAAGTTTGATGGTTTTTGCTTCTGCTGAAGCAGCCTTCAAGAGAAAGGTTTTGCAGGCTGTGGTGCCCTCAGATAGGGTCCGCCTCTCTTTTTTCCCTCCCGTTAGCAATCCGTGTACTCTAGAGCTTGGGTATATGTTTCCCACAAGTAAGGAATGCAGCTGTGGACTCTTCCCATAATAAGATGGAAAACATAAAGTATGCTTACCTAATAATTTCATTTCCATATGTATGGGAAGATTCCACAGCTCCCGCCCGTGTTCTCCGATTGGCGGCCCTAAATTTGAAATTTTTTCTTCTGGCACCTTTTCACCCTGATATTTCTCCTACTGTTCCTTGTTCCCTTTGCAGAATTACTGGGGTTATGAGGAAGTGGGTGAGGAATTTAAGCCTTTGGCTGGGGTGTCTTTGCCTCCTCCTGGTGGCCAGGTTCAGTATTTCCCACAAGTAAGGAATGCAGCTGTGGACTCTTCCCATACAGATGGAAATAAAATGATCAGGTAAGCATAATTTATGTTTTTAAAGGAAACTTTCCCCTTTCTCAGACTTCACTTTCGAAAAGACAAGTGAATGCCTCCTTTCATTTTCTACATTGACCTTTTGGCACCCTGGCAGATAAATTATAGGTGAGAGTCTGCTTTATTCTGGACTTTGTATTTTTTTTTTTAAGTATAATGATTTGTTTTATTTCTGTTCTCTGGCAAAATGAACATGCTAAATCCATTTAAGTAATGGTTTTTCTACTTACTAGAATGTTTATATTGTTAATATTTACTGGGAATTAAAGACTAGAGTGTGTGCCTACACTTTAATAATGATGTAACTAGTGGACTAAATTTAATGATCAACCATATTGTGGCATACAGCAGTATTATTGCACTTTCTATTCACGCTCATTGGCTGATAGAAAACTAATTCAGTGCTTGTTGCCTGTAAGTACTTGTTGCTTGTGGATAGTATAACGGTACATGCATATTGGCCAGTGAATATCAGTAGGAAGAAACTATAAGCCAGTAATCATTAGTAGGAAATACACAACTTAATTTCAACAGATTCTTTCATCACATTTCCTGGCAAGAATAGATGTCCCACTGCGTAAACCTGTTTTTTCATCAGTGCTGTCAAGGCACAGTTAGATTATATTCCACATAATTGTAGTGTTATCCTTGATGAGAACATTTGATCAACTATATAGCATTTATGTTACCAAGAGTATTGTAGCAAAGAGAAGTAGTATTCTAAGAATATTAACAAAATAAAATCCCATGACCCATATGTCTTTAGTTTACAATTTACATTTTTACTAGTACTTTTAAATAGGGCTCTGCAAACCCTTCATCAACCCAGAACAATGGTACATTTAACAACAGCACTCCTGAAAAAAGTACCCCTATAGGGTCTCTTTATTGGGGCAATGGGGTATAGCAATCAGAAATTAAGCAATGTGTTGTGCTACATACAGCCCCAAATCATGTATTTAAAAATAGATCAGTTATTGCTGTATTCTTTTGAGTTTACATTTAAATAGCTTTTATTTTATATGTTTTAAGGAAACAAATCTTCATGTTTAAGTAATACTCTTCCAGTAGCACATGTTAAAGTACAATTTCCAGTTATGCCATTCACATTTTTATATTGAGAGCCATTTTCCTATGAATTATCCTCATAACACCACTAAGTAATTTCAGTAGTCTAAATGAACAACTTATATTTTCAAGGCTCATTTTACTACTCATGCAAGCCTAGGCCCAAATTATTAAGATTCTCCATGTTGTTAGCCCTTCTCGAACCCAATAAAAACTTTCTTGCATGTGAGGTCTTTACACTCTTTATGGTACTTTAGAGGCTATAAATCCCACGATGCTATTTATAGCCTAGATGGCCTCGCTAAACATTCTTTGGCAATTACATTGTGCGCAACTCTTACCACGGAGCCACAATAAGGACAGTGCACCTTGAGTTATCATTAGTGCTCTACTTGTAATCTAGTCCTATATTAGTTTAAATGGAGTATATAACATTAAACTTATATGTTCAATAAATAAATATAGCATTGAATATAACATCTTAATTAAAATTGTTAAAAACTGACATTTGATCCATTTTTATCTTTACAATCAAAGCTTTACATTACTTTAAAAAACAATCATTATAACCTTTTTCTATAGATGTTAGATAATTCCTGATAAATGTACTGAACTAGGATGCTAACAACAATACACAATGCTTGTGCAAAAAAGGAGCGCTCGATATGTGCACAATATCACAAATGAAAGAATGAAATAAAATGAAGTCAGTTAATGTGCATATAACAAGGTTAAATTACATATAGCATGCATGTAAATAACACAACTAGTATATACCAGTCAGCACAAAACAAAAAAGGATATGCTTGCTTCAATGTATTAGTACATCAGTAAGGACATCAAAATGAGAGTTGCAGCTTCCCATAGGACACATCACTGGTGGCTGGATAAAGCTAATACAAAAACAAGAAAGGGGAGAGGGAGGCGCAAACACCTCTAAATGCAGACTGTATGTACAAAGGATAATTTATTATGGTATTCACGATAAAACACTCACCTCTGACGAAGTAGGAAGACGTCCTACGAAACGCGTTAGGCCCCGCCCACCGTCTTCACGCCACGCCGTACACATCAGCTGGAGGAGAGCCGGCTTTACTTATCCTGACAGTCTGGTGTAGTATGAGCTTTTGGCGTCGATTTTAAAAATTGTTGAGACTGAATCTTGCACTTTTCTACAGTGTATCTAAACAGTACTCTTTGAACACTGGAACTTTTTGAAGGATTTTTCTTATGCTGGATTGAACAGATCGTTAAGGAACCTTTTGAGCGTTATATGTTTGCTGTGTCTTTACATACCTCATATGTTTGAGGGTTTTGAGTGTGAGTGTTTTATCGTGAATACCATAATAAATTATCCTTTGTACATACAGTCTGCATTTAGAGGTGTTTGCGCCTCCCTCTCCCCTTTCTTGTTTTTGAACTAGGATGCTAATTAGATTTTTTTCTATAATGTTTTCCTTTACCTTTACATCTTGTGTTTACCATTCAGTAAATAGAAATGTGTTAATAGAAGTAAATTGGAAAGCCTATTAAAACATCATGCTTTATCAGATTCATGAAAGTTTAATTTCCATCTTAATGGGAGGAGAGTCCACTACTTCATTCATTACTTGTGGGAATTAAGAACCTGGCCACCAGGAGGAGGCAAAGACACCCCAGGCAAAGGCTTAAATACCTCCCCCACTCCCCTCATCCCCCAGTCATTCTTTGCCTTTCGTCACAGGAGGTTGGCAGAAAAGTGTTGGAAGACTCGGAGTAGTACTCTTCACAATGGGACTGGAGTTTTAAGTATTCATGTCAGCCTCTCAATGAGAGCATGGGTAAAATTTAGAGTCCGGAGATGCAGGGAGAGCCTTTCTGCGAAACCTTCGCCACTGATATTAACAGCTCCATAAGCAATCAGCGTTGACGAGTTTCACTACCTGCTTTCAAATCCATGTCAGGAGCGCTGCTACTAACCTGTCACACTTGAAAGGCTGTGTTCCTGTTACACGGCGTAGATTCTGGTAAGATTGTTTCATTATGTACATATGATAATGTAAGAAGACAGGGTCACAGTGTGTCTCTTTTTATCTGTATAGAATCAAGGGTTAATACCCCAGGAATGGAGGTTATTGAACAGTGGGATTTGTACACAATGTTGTCTACTGTTTATTGTGTTTATGCTGCGACATGTGAGATTAGGCTCTACCAAGTGGAACAGTTAGGTTTTTCGAGATATCGGCGCAGCATTTTTTGGCGTGTTTTCTTTTTAGTGCAGGGGCGGTTCCTGCATGGCACTCCATGTGAACTGGTGTGGCCTCTGACCTTCCTCTCCTTGACTGGTGGTTTGCAGGAGACGAAACGCTTTCTCTGTTGTTTGGGTCATAGGAGGTGGTGAGTGCCCCGACCATTGGGATATAAAGGTGCCATTTAGTTTATATCTAGTCCGTAATAAAGGCGCAAGCTATGGAGGACTCTGATATGTTAGAGGGTACTCCCTCTTTAATTAAACCTAACATCTGTGTCTATTGTGAGGAGGTTCTGGTTGATCCGCCTGCTCAACTTTGTTCCACATGCTTTGATAAGATTGCAATATCTAAAAAGAATAAGGTATTTAGTACAACCGAGCCATCCACCTCTGAGGGTTCTCCGTCCCGCAAGGTGCGTTCCCTACATTAATCTCGGATTGCACATGCAGCTCCCCAGGCCGATCCTAATCCACCCATGGGAGGGGCCTTTTGGCCATCAGATTTTGCTGAGCGGTTACAAACGGGGGTGTCTGCGGCCTTCAATGCCTTACCATGCCCTGCTAAGTGCAAGCGAAAGGTGAATCATAGCTATCCGTCCCAGGAGTCATCGACTCAGCTGGATATCTCTGACAGATTATCTGCTGATGAAGGTGACTCTTCGGTGGAGACAGATTTTAAGTTTAAGATGGAGCATTTGCGCTTCCTGCTAAAAGAGGTGCTAGCTACGTTAGAGTTTCCGGAACCGAAATTGCCGGAGGAACCTTCGATTCCTAAACTAGATAGGGTTTACGAGGACAGGGTGGTACCATAGACCTTCCCGGTTCCCATTAAAATAGCTAACATTATTAAGAATGAGTGGGAGAAACTTGACTTGTCATTTTCCCCCTCCTCTTCTTTTAAAAGCTGTTCCCCGGATTCGCAGCTGGAGCTGTGGGGGGCCATTCCTAAGGTAGATGGTGCTATTTCCACTCTCGCTAAGCAAACAACTATCCCGCTCGAACATAGCTCTTCGTTCAAGGAGCCCATGGACAAAAAAATGGAGTCCATGTTAAGGAACATGTTCCAACTCACGGGGTTTGTTTTTCAACCAGCAGTGGCAGTCGCTGCGGCAGCTGGAGCTGCTAGCTATTGGTGTGACGCTCTGTCAGCTATGGTTGAGGTGGAGACTCCCCTCGAGGAGATACAGGAACTAATTAAGCTCTTAAGGGTAGCTCATTCGTTCATATGTGATGCAAATATACAGATTATTCACCTGAACTCCAAGACTTCAGGTTTTTATATTCTGGCCCGTGGGACTCTGTTGTTAAAGTCGTGTTCTGCGGACATGACTTCCAAGTCTAGATTACTTTCCCTCCTGTTCCAGGGAAAGGTTCTCTTTGGTCCAGGTGTGGAATCTATTATATCCACGGTCACGGGGGGCAAGGGTGCTTCTTACTGCAGGATAAAAAGAATAAACCTAAGGGTTCTACCTTTCGTCCCTTTCGTTTGGACAAGTCTCAATGCCAGCAGCCTGCTGCGAAAAATGAGCAGTCCAAGGGATCTTGGAAGCCAGCTCACTCTTGGAACAAGACTAAGCAGAGTAAGAAGCTAGCCGAGACAAAATTGGCATGAAGGGGCGGCCCCCGATCCATCTCTGGATCGTGTAGGGGCAGACTATCTCTTTTTGCGGGGGCCTGGATAAGAGATGTTCAGGACCCTTGGGTTCTGGAGGTAATAGCCCAGGACTACAGGATAGGATTCAAGACTCATCCGCCCAGAGGCAGATTCCTCCTTTCAAATCTATCTTCAAGACCATAGAAGAGAGCCAACTTCCTAAGTTGTGCGAGGGATCTCTCCTCTCTCTGAGTTATCGCCCCAGTCCCTCTAGCAGAAAGAGGTATGGGGTATTATTCAAACCTTTACGTTGTCCCGAAGAAGGAGTGCACGTTTCACCCAATTCTGGACCTAAAGTGTCTAAACAAGTTTCTGTCAGTCCCATTGTTCAAAATGGAGACGATCAATCGATTCTACCCCTAGTTCAGGAGGGACAGTTTATGACCACAATAGATTTGAAGGATGTTTACCTTCATGTGCCAATCCACAAGGACCACTTCAAGTTCCTAAGATTCACATTTTTGGACCAATACTACCAGTTTGTGGCCTTACCGTTCGGTCTGGCAACTGCCCCTAGAGTCTTTACGAAGGTTCTGGGAGCACTTTTCGTGGTTGCGAGAGCCAGAGGTATTGCAGTGGCCCTTTATTTAGATGATATCCTGGTCCAGGCTCCATCCTGCAGTCTTGTGGAGGATCACTCAAGGGCTCTTCTTCTCTTTCGAACCCATGATTGGAAGATCAACGAAAGAAAGAGCTCTCTGGTCCCCAGTAACAGGGTGGAATTTCTGGGTACAATAATAGATTCTATTTCAATGAAGATATTCTTGACAGATCAGAGATGCTCCAAGATTGCGTCCAACTGTCTCGCCCTTCAGACCTCCTCAAGGACATCTGTGGTCAGGTGTATGGAGGTGATTGGGCTCATGGTATCAATCATAGATGTCATTCCATTCACCAGGTTCCATCTCAGACCTCTTCAGTTATGCATGTTGAGACAGTGGAATGGCGATCACTCAGATCTATCCCAACAGATATCTCTGGACATCCGAACGAGGGAATCCCTCTCTTGGTGGATCCGTCCGGGACAACTGTCCCATGGGACATCCTTCCTGAGACCATCCTGGGAGATTGTGACCACGGACGCAAGTCTATCGGGATGGGGACCTGTTTGGGGTGCCAGAAAAGCACAGGGCAAGTGTAACCAAGAGGAGTCGAGTCTACCGATAAATATTCTGGAACTCCGGGCGATATTGAATGCTCTGAGGGCTTGACCCCCTCTGGGGTAGTCCCAATTCATCAGGTTCCAGTCGGACAACATTACCTCGGGGGGGGAACGTGAAGCTTCCTAGCCATGAGGGAAGTATCTTGGATTCTGGAAGAGAACCACAATTGTGCAATATCTGTGGACAACTGAGAAGCGTATTTTCTCAGCAGACAATCATTCCATCCGGGGGGAATGGTCTCTCCATCCCGAGGTGTTCGCGGAGATCTGCATAAGATAGGGACGCCGGAGATAGACCTCATGGCGTCGAGACTCAACTTCAAGCTACCCAGATACAGGTCGCGGTCCAGGGTTCCCCAGGCAGAGCTGATAGATGCCTTAGCGGTGCCCTGGGAGCTCAACCTACTTTACATTTTCCCACCGTTGCCACTTCTACCTTGTGTAGTGGCCCTTATCAAGCAGGAGCAATCTTTGGCTATTCTGATGCTCCATGGTTAGTCTATTCTGATCTCACTGTCGTGGCCGCGGAGGACTTGGTTTACGGATCTGGTGGGGATGTCATCATCTCCTCCATGGAGGTTACCCTGTCGAAGAGATCTGCTTGTTCAGGGTCCATTTCTACACCAAAATCTCGATTCTCTGAGGCTGACTGCGTGGAGATTGAATGCCTAGTCTTAGCCAAGAGAGGAATTTCGGAGAGAGTGATTGATACTCTTATTCAGGCCAGGAAGCCGGTCACTCGGCACATCTATCATAAGGTGTGGAGGACCTACTTGTCCTGGTGTGAGGAACGGGGATACCCCTGGCACAAGGTTAGGGTATCCAGGATTCTGACCTTACTCCAGGATGGACTGGATAAGGGTCTTGCTGCCAGTTCCGTAAAGGGTCAGATTTCGGCCTTATCTGTACTGTTGCACAAGAAGCTAGCGAAGCTTCCTGATATTCAGTCCTTTGTTCAGGCTCTGTCTAGGATCAGACCTGTCTTTCAAATTTCTGCTCCTCCTTGGAGCTTAAATTTGGTTCTTAAGATTTTGCAGAGGGCTCCATTTGAGCCTATGCATGCGCTTGACATTAAACTTCTTTCCTGGAAGGTCTTATTCCTTCTGACTATTGCATCGGCTCGCAGAGTCTCTGAGCTAGCGACCTTGCAATGTGAGCCTCCTTACCTGTTTTTTTACGCTGATAAGGCTGTTCTTAACACTGGATTGGGTTTTCTTCCCAAGGTTGTGTTGAATCGTAACATCAATCAGGAAATAGTAGTTTCTTCCTTGTGTCCTAACCCTTCTTCGTCAAAGAAAAGGTTGCTTCATAATTTTGACGTGGTTCGGGGTTTGAAGTTTTATCTTCAGGCCACAAAGGAATTCAGACAAACTTCGTCTTTGTGTATTCAGGGAAACGCAAGGGGCAGAGGGCCTCTTCTACTTCACTGTCTTTTTGATTGAGGAGCATTATCCGTCTGGCCTATAAGACAGTGGAAAAGGAAGGTGCGGAGCTGCAGTCACTTGAATAAAAGTAAATTTTATTAATACAAAAGGTAAAATATGAACGCATCCAAGAAAGTACAAGGTGTACCACCTAGACTAGTTTAGGTGGTACACCTTGTACTTTCTTGGATGCGTTCATATTTTACCTTTTGTATTAATAAAATTTACTTTTATTCAAGTGACTGCAGCTCCGCACCTTCTTTTTCATTTTGGATACACCAGTTTTGGAGACTGCTATCCGCCAGTGTATCCCCAGGTTAAGGGCCAGTTCACTCATTCACACCCCTTGTTTATGTCACAAGTGATGGAATGTGACTGTGCCGTTGTAGTTTCCGGAAGTGAAGATGAGGCAACGACTGGGACACAGCTCTGGAGGCGGGCTGAGTGTAACCTCTTGGCCCGTGTGAAGCACGGAAGAGCCCTGCATACATTGCGAGTATCACTGCAGCTCCTCGGACTCTGCTCATGCATTAGCACAACGCGGCTACACAGGTACAGAACACTCTTGTTTTGGGGTTTAGTGTAACTAATAGACCCGGTACTCTATTGAGACTTTCAGACTTGTTTAGGACACACGCTATCAGCTTGCCCAAGAATACTCCCACTTCTTTATGCTATAAGACAGTGGGACATAAGCTTCCTCAGAGGATTACGGCTCACTCAACTAGGGCTGTAGCCTCTTCTTGGGCCTTTAAGAACGAGGCTTATATGGAGCAGATTTGTAAGGCAGCAACTTAGTCTTGCTTACATACTTTAACAAAATTTTACAAATTTGATGTTTTTGCTTTGGCGGAAGCAGCTTTTGGGAGAAAGGTTCTGCAGGCTGTGGTGCCCTCAGTTTAGGGTCCGTATCCTTTTACCCTCCCATTGTTTTCATTCAGTGTCCTCTAGAGCTTGGGTATTTGTTCCCACAAGTGGACTCTCCTCCCATTAAGATGGAAAACATAACTTATGCTTACCTGATAATTTCATTTCCATCTGTGGGAGGAGAGTCCACTGCTCCTGCGCGTTACTCCAGTGGGCGGACCTAAATTTTATTTTATTTTTCTGGCACCATTTATACCCTGATATTTCTCCTACTGTTCCTTGTTCCCTCGGCAGAATGACTGGGGGATGAGGGGAGTGGGGGAGGTATTTAAGCCTTTTGCTGGGGTGTCTTTGCCTCCTCCTGGTGGCCAGGTTCTTAATTCCCACAAGTAATGAGTGAAGCAGTGGACTCTCCTCCCACAGATGGAAATGAAATTATCAGGTAAGCATAATTTATGTTTTTGACTTTAGTGTCCCTTTAAAAGGATATTAAACAGTCTTTTAGTAAAAACACATATGTTAAATCAAAGTAAACATGAAAAGAAACAGATTGCATAAATAGCAAACAACTTACTTGTTTTCTTGCAAAATGAGCACTTAGAATTTCTCATTGAAGCCCCTGGAGATGAGAGAAGACATTTTTGAAACTTATGTTGCATTCTGGCACTTCTGAGCATGAACAAACCAGACACTTACTGTCTCTCTAGCATTACTTGAATAGTAAAGTAGCTCAAGTTACTCTAGAAGATTTATGACATCTAGTCAGATAAGACTTCCTGTAGAAACCACAGTCTCCTTGTAGGGCTGTGACAGGAAATACTGGACACCACACTAATGAAGTTAAAAAGAAGAAATAAAAGGTAAAACAGAATGCTCAATATCCCTTTAATCAGTCTTATTTAACAAATATATATACAATAAATAAGCATAGAAGGACACATTTATTAATAATAATAATTAATTAATAATTTGTTCCAGTGAACGGTTATCTTAATACCACAGGATGCAAAAACGTTTTAGACAAATGGATGCATCCAAATTTGTGGCTACGGTTTTGGGAAGACTTTTTCCTGTTTGAGCATGACTGTGCCCCTGTGAACAAAGCAAGGTCCATGAACACATGGTTTGACAAGTTTGGTGGGGAGGAATGCGAGTGGCCTGCACAGAACCTGGATCTCAACCTCATTGAACACTTTTGAGATGAATTGGAATTACGATTCTGAGCCAAATCTTCTCATTTAAAGGGACACTCAAGTCAAAAGCAAACTTTCATGATTCAGATAGAGCATGCAATTTTAAACAACTTTCCAATTTACTTCCATGGACAAAAAGTGCACAGTGTTTTTATATCTAATCAAACAAAGGAGCCCCTAAGGGAACCGTAAGTGGGGTGCGCTGACAAGTTGATATGTTGATAATAACAAGTGTGAGTGAGTATTGTCTATGGACAAACCGTATCAGTCCAAAATGAAGAAAACGGTGCTGTGTCTTTTGATACAGTCAAAATGTGCTGGCGGCAAAGCTCCTCTGGACTTCAGGTGAAAGGTGTCTGTAAATTAGAAATAACAAAGAGGGCGCCACATAGCGTGATATTGTAGATTAAATAGCCAAAATGGAAGAATAATGTAAAGGCTTACCAGAGGTAATGGCACCGTATTGTAACCGGTGCTGACATGCAGGCTAACACTTTCAGTGGCTAGCACACTGGGTGGTATCCAGCAAGCTGTGCACAGGTGCTATTCAGCGTTTCTTTGATTGGCGTCTGTGCGGCTGAAACTTGAGACACTGCGGTAGAGCAGATACTTTGCTACCTTATCCAGTAAGGCTCAAAGGGAGAACCAAAGTAAAAACAAATGGACAACTTCCGTATGTTTAAAATCAATGAATTTTAATCCATAAAAAACTGCTACGCGTTTCTAGACCATAAACCGGTCTTTTCCTCAGGCATAGGTTTGTATGCCTGAGGAAAAGACCGGTTTATGGTCTAGAAACGGAAGTTGTCCATTTGTTTTTACTTTGGTTCTCCCTTTGAGCCTTACTGGATAAGGTAGCAAAGTATCTGCTCTACCGCAGTGTCTCAAGTTTCAGCCGCACAGACGCCAATCAAAGAAACGCTGAATAGCACCTGTGCACAGCTTGCCGGATACCACCCAGTGTGCTAGCCACTGAAAGTGTTAGCCTGCATGTCAGCACCGGTTACAATACGGTGCCATTACCTCTGGTAAGCCTTTACATTATTCTTCCATTTTGGCTATTTAATCTACAATATCACGCTATGTGGCGCCCTCTTTGTTATTTCTAATGTTTTTATATCTACACTTCTTGAGTCCCCAACTCCTAATGAGCATGTGCATTAATTAACAAAATAGACATTTATGCATTTGTGATTGGCTGAAATAGACATCATTTTAAGTTCAGACTGAGGGGCCAATTTATCACGGCCCGAATGGGGCCGTATACCTTTGATTACGCGCAAGTCTTCAGGCTCGTCAGAAACAGGAGTTAAGAAGCAGCGGTCTTAATACCACTGCTCCTTAACTCGTCCGCTACCTCTGAGGCTGCGGACATCAATCCGCCCGATCTCATACGATTGGGTTGATTGACACCCCCTGCTAGCGGCCAATTGGCCGCGAATCTACAGGGGGCAGCATTGCACAAGCAGTTTACCAGAACTGCTTGTGCAATGATAAATGCCAACAGTGTATGCTGTCGGCATTTATCGATGTCTGGCGGACATCATGTCCGCTAGAAATGTGATAAATCGGCCCCTAAGTGCTATTGCCATTGCTTTTATCATGCATTTGTTGTTTATGCAAATCTACTGTATTTACTTTACTGGTCCTTTAACATCAGTGCCTGATCTCACAAATGCCCCTTTGGCTAAATGAGCAAATATTTCCTCATTCACACTCCAAAATCTTGTGTAAAGACTTCCCAGAAGAGTGGTGGTTATTGAAGCAGCAAAGGGAGAAGGTGCAACTCCATATTAATGCACATGATTTTGGAGTGGGATGTCCAACAAGCTCATATAGGTGTGAAGGTCAGGTATCCATATACTTTTGGCTGTATAGTGTGTTTGTAGCAGGCAGTTTAAACCGAGGCCCTCCCGCATCGCAAACACTATAATAAAATTTGGAACCCCTAATCTGCCGCTCCGGACATTGCTGCCGCACTCCCACCTCGCAAACACTAGTTAAATAATATTAACCCCTAATCTTCCACCCCTAACATCGCCGCCACCTACATTATATTTATTAACCCCTAATCTGCAGCCCCCAACGTCGCTGCCACTATATTAAATTTATTAACCCCTAAACCTAAGTCTAACTCTAACCCTAACACCCCCTAACTTAAATATAATTAAAATAAATCTAAATAAAATTACTATCATTAACTACATTATTCCTATTTAAAACTAAATACCTGTAAAATAAACCCTAAGCTAGCTACAATATAACTAATAGTTACATTGTAGCTAGCTTAGGGTTTATTTTTATTTTACAGACAAGTTTGTATTTATTTTAACTAGGTAGAATAGTTATTAACCCCTTAACGACCAAGGATTTGCAGGGTACGTCCTCTAAAAAAAGTCAGTTAACGACCAAGGACGTACCCTGCACGTCCTCGGTCTGGAAAGCAACTGGAAGCGATCCTGCTCGCTTCCAGCTGCTTTCCGGTTATTGCAGTGATGCCTCGATATTGAGGCATCCTGCAATAACACTTTTTAGCCATCCTATGCAGACAGAGCCACTCTGTGGCACTCTCTGCACCGGATATCGATGGCTATGTTCGTTGGTGGGTGGGAGGCGGTTGGCGGCCATCGATGGCCTTGTGATGTGGAGGGGGGAGGTATCATGGGCTGGGATTGCCGGGGGCACGCACGGACGCGGGGGTGGGCGCATGCACAGGGAGGAAGTGGGTGGGAACCGCTACACTACAGAAAATGAATATTAAAAGTGGGGAAAAGGGGGGGATATATGTTTAAAAAAAAGATCAGTCAGGGGTGGGGGTTGGTCTGTAGGGGGGGAGAAGCTACACTACAGGAAAAAAAAAAAACATAATTTTTTGCAAACTGGGTACTGGCAGACAGCTGCCAGTACCCAAGATGGCCCCCAATAAGGCAGAGGGGGAGGGTTAGAGAGCTGTTTTTGGGGGGATCAGGGAGGTTGGGGGCTAAGGGGGGATTAAAAAAAATAAAAAAATTCAAAGATACCTATTATTTTAGTACTGGCAGACTTTCTGCAAGTACTTAAGATGGCAGGGACAATTGTGGGGTGGGGGAGGGAAGGGAGCTGTTTGGGAGGGATCAGGGGGTGTGATGTGTCAGGTGGGAGGCTGATCTCTACACTAAAGCTAAAATTAACCCTGCAAGCTCCCTACAAACTACCTAATTAACCCTTCACTGCTAGCCATAATACAGGTGTGATGCGCAACAGCATTTAGCGGCCTTCTAATTACCAAAAAGCAACGCCAAAGTCATACATGTCTGCTATTTCTGAACAAAGGGGATCCCAGAGAAGCCTTTACAACCATTTGTGCCATAATTGCATAAGCTGTTTGTAAATAATTTCAGTGAGAAACCTAAAATTGTGAAAAATGTAACGTTTTTTATTATTTTGAATTTGATCGCATTTGGCGGTGAAATGGTGGCATAAAATATACCAAAATGGGCCTAGATCAATACATGGGCCCCTATTTATCAAAGGTGTTGCGGACCTGATCCGACAGTGCGGATCAGGTCTGCAACACCTTGTTAAATGCGGAGAGCAATACTCTCTCTGCATTTAACATTGCACCAGCAGCTCACAAGAGCTGCTGGTGCATCGCCGCCCCCTGCAGACTCGCGGCCAATCAGCCGTCAGCAGGGGGGTGTCAATCAACCCGATCGTACTCGATCGGGTTGATTTCCGGCGATTACTGTCCGCCTGCTCAGAGCAGCCGGACAGGGTTATGGAGCAGCGGTCTTTAGACCGCTGCTTCATAATTTGTGTTTCTGGCGAGTCTGAAGACTCGCCAGAAACAGGGGCCCACAAGCTCCGTTCGGAGCTTGATAAATGGGCCCCTTGGGGTTGTCCACTACACTAAAGCTAAAATTAACCCTAGAAGCTCCCTACATGCTCCCTAATTAACCCCTTCACTGCTGGGCATAATACACGTGTGGTGCGCAGTGGCATTTAGCATCCTTCTAATTACCAAAAAGCAAAGCCAAAGCCATATATGTCTGCTATTTATGAACAAAGGGGATCCCAGAGAAGCATTTACAACCATTTATGCCATAATTGCTAAGTTTTTTGTAAATAATTTCAGTGAGAAACCTAAAGTTTGTTAAAAAATTTGTGAAAAAGTGAACATTTTTTTTTATTTGATCGCATTTGGAGGTGAAATGGTGGCATGATATATACCAAAATGGGCCTAGATCAATACTTTGGGATGTCTTCTAAAAAATATATATACATGTCAATGGATATTCAGGGATTCCTGAAAGATATCAGTGTTCCAATGTAACTAGCGCTAATTTTGAAAAAAAGTGGTTTGGAAATAGCAAAGTGCTACTTGTACTTATTGCCCTGTAACTTGCAAAAAAAAAAGCAAAGAACATGTAAACATTGGGTATTTCTAAACTCAGGACAAAATTTAGAAACTATTTAGCATGGGTGTTTTTTGTTGGTTGTAGATGTGTAACAGATTTTGGGGGTCAAAGTTAGAAAAAGTGTGTTTTTTTCCATTTTTTCCTCATATTTTATAATTTTTTTATAGTAAATTATGATATGATGAAAATAATGGTATCTTTTGAAAGTCCATTTAATGGCGAGAAAAACATTATATAATATGTGTGGGTACAGTAAATGAGTAATTGGAAAATTACAGCTAAACACAAACACTCCAAAAATGTAAAATTAGCCTTGGTCCCAAACGGACAGAAAATGGAAAAGTGCTGTGGTCATTAAGGGGTTAAATAGTTATTAACTATTTAATAACTACCTAGCTACAATAAATACAAATTTACCTGTAAAATAAAACCTAACCTAAGTTACACTAACACCTAACACTACAATTAAATAAATTACATACATTAAATACAATTAAATAAATTAAATTAAATTAGCTAAATCACACAAAAAACACTAAATTACAGAAAATAAAAAACAAATTACAGATCTTTAAACTAATTACACCTAATCAAGTAGCCCTATCAAAATAAAAAAAGCCCCCCCCCAAATAAAAAAACAACCCTAGCCTAAACTAAACTACCATTGCCCCAAAGAAATCGGCTCTTTTTCCTGTAAAAAAAAAATACAAAACCCCCCCAACAGTAAAACCTACCACCCACACAACCAACCCCCCAAATAAAATACTAGCTAAAAAAACCTAAGCTCCCCATTGCCCTAAAAAAGGGCATTTGGATGGGCATTGCCCTTAAAAGGGCATTTAGCTCTATTGCAGGCCCAAAGCCCTAACCTAAAAAATAAACCCATGCAATACACCCTTAATGTGTTTCCCCATAGGAATCAATGGGGCTGCGTTACTGAGATTTACGCTGCTTTTTTGCAGTTGTTAGACTTTTTCTCATCCGGCTCTTCCGATTGATGTCTATGGGGAAAATCGCGCATGAGCACGTACGACCAGCTCACCGCTGACTTAAGCAGCACTGGTATTGGAGTGCGGTATGGAGCACAATTTTGCTCTACGCTCACTTATTGCCTTTTAACGCCGGGTTTGTAAAAACCTGTAATACCAGCGCTGCAGGTAATTGAGGGGTGAGAAAAAACTGCTCGTTAGCACCGCACAGCTTCTAACGCAAAACTCGTAATCTCGCCGTATGTACTCTATAAACTTTATTTGAAAATTGTAATTGTGTTTATACAATTTTAATTCAGGTATATAGTCCTAAAATTGTGGGTTTTAAAATTGCTTTGTTGAAATTTGTCAAATATTGCTGTATTGAAATTTGTTAAATATTGATACTATTGATAATGATACGCAAGAAATCAATATTAGATCAATTTAAGATTATTTAGATTACAAGGTTGGCCAACCCATCAGATTCATCTGTACATAAGAATCTTAAACTCACGTTTCAAAAAAACTCTTTTGTTTTTACTAAAATAAAATAAATTCTTATTCTGTACAAAATTTTATCTGGTGTCAGAGGGGCATATTTATCAAGCTCCGAAAGGAAAAAGACCGCTGCTCCATAACCTGTCCGCCTGCTCTGAGCAGGCGGACAGACATTGCCGCAAATCAACCCGATCGGGTTGTTTGACACCCCCCTGCTGGCGGCCTATTGGCCGCGAGTCTGCAGGGGGCAGCGTTGCACCACCAGCTCTTGTGAGCTGCTGGTGCAATGCTGAATACGGCGAGCGTATTGCTCGCCGTATTCAGCGAGGTCTGTCGGACTTGATCCGCACTATCAGATCAGGTCAGACAGACCTTGATAAATATGAGCCATAGAATAGATTTCTATTTATATTTTTTATATATATTTTTTATATTTACATATTTTTCATATTTTAAAAAATCTATATAAGGTATTAGCTCTATTTAGAGCGCCCTTTCCTATAAACCACTCTTCTAACAATTTCCCCTGAAAGAATAGACAAAGCTTCTAATAGTGATAGGAGCCTATATCC
This sequence comes from Bombina bombina, assembly GCF_027579735.1. Classification (NCBI taxonomy): domain Eukaryota; kingdom Metazoa; phylum Chordata; class Amphibia; order Anura; family Bombinatoridae; genus Bombina; species Bombina bombina. The sequence goes on from NC_069503.1 coordinate 1,017,590,517, forward strand.
ACTAGCGCAAAATCCATATATCTTTTGACATAAAAAGGTGCACCTGATACAGATGTTAAAATATGTGTAGATAATTCAATGTCAGTCTTTTTTGCTATCCCAAATGTAAACAGGGACTACTCACAGGTCATTGGTTTATTTTGCCATGTCTCTTTCTAAGCGTATTTTGGTGTCCCTGCCGCTTAATTTACCTACTGTCTCTGCGTTCTTCGCGTCGCTGACCATGTGGATTTCGAGGTTATGGCGGGTAATTCAAAAACACCACCTTTTAAAACACTTAAGTAAGCTAAATGTTACAGAAGGACAGGAGTGCGGTGCTCCTTTGCTTGCAGCACAAATTGAGCTTAAAGTGTATGTAAAGTCACGCTTTCTGTTGTTGCTTAATGTATTAATCTATAAAAATAAAGGTTAGTTTAATTCATGAATTTTTTATAATATAGCTCTATTCAGGTAACGAAGCATTTTTAACCCGATTTCTCTTACTGTAATCCTCCGCCCGCCATCTTGTCCCTCGTTTGGCATTTGATTGACAGACCGCTGTGACAAATTAGAGATCGTACCCCGTGGCGTCCTGCCCCTTTTTCATTTACGTCACGCTATTGAACCGATGCAACTGCGCATGCGTCTCATAACATCGTCATCCACATTCCGTGCTCGTTCGTGTTTAGCGCATGCGCTTTGGTCCTTACTCTCTGATTTACATAGCAGGCGCAATCGCTCGGAGTAACGGAACAAGCCACGCAAGCGTATATTGAAATCCAAATTGAAACGCATGCGCAGATTGATTTGCCCGCGGGAGCGCGCTCCAGTAATACGTAAGCGAGCGTGAGGGAATGGTCTATAACGAAAGGACCTTTCAAGCCGGAAATCATGGATGGGAGGAGTTCAACCTGAAATCGTAGCTAAGTATTATTTGAAACTATAACATGACAGCATGATTAAAAAAAATAAAAATATAGCGGTTTATATTGCAAGCGTATTGACAATCAAAATTTTTGATTAGAAAGCTGAAAATTGACAATCACTTTAACAAGGGGATTAGTAGAGGCATAGAATGGATGGCTCCAATATGTTCAGTTTCATTATGGTCCCATAGAGAACGATTACTCGTCTCTCTGCTTCAATCCTAGGACTTAATAGGAATCTCAATAGCTTACTTGATACTGTCCACAGCTCTCCACATATATATATATATAAACTTTGTTCTACTGTTTTTCATAATTTACCTATAGCAGATAGTCCTTAATAGTATCCATCCACTGGGCACATCAACGCGTTTCGCCTTGGATGGCTTTTTCAAGATATGCGGTTCCATTTAGGATTGTTATTTAAAGATGTCATACCTAGCCCTGATTGGATGGGTTTCTTAATGATAGTTCAGCTAATTTGCATTTAAAGGTACTTATGTATTTCCCCTAAGCAGCAACAGATTCCATATTCATAATATTAACACACTATAAATAAGGCTCTTAAAATATTTCTAAAAATACAATAGAAATATAAATGAGTTCTTTCCTTCTGTGCCTGCAATTGCTTGTTCTATATATGTAGATTGGTTCGCTCCTGTAATTTTCTTGAGTTGAATTTAAACTTGTTTTCTTGTGGTTTGCAGCTATAAGACCCTGTCTAAAACACTGTACAATAGTCTTTCTGTGCATACCATGCTCTTATGTTAAAGGTTTCTGAGACTTTCTGTTTTATTTAAATAGTTAATTTGTTGTAACATCTTAAAGGAACACAAAATACATTTCATGCACCTCCCACTAATCATGGGTACTGCCATTATGGAAGCTAGGTTACACTGCAGGTATCTGAAGGAGAGTTGCTACAGATCATCAGCACTGGAATGCAGTGAAAGATAGATTTCAACATGGGAACACCCCTAACTAGAGGGGGATGGCGAATATCCTTAATACTATGCTTATAAAATGTATTTAGGGCCAGATAACAAGTGGATCGCTAACAGTTACGTGCAAGCGATAACAGGTATATCGTGGGTGTTTGTGTGCAACGGTTTTCCAATCGTATTGCAATTTGAACGTAAATGCAATTGCGCTCATGATTTACCGTAGAATGATTAACGCATTCTCTAAGCTCTGGTTAACTGGTTACTAAAATTGGACATGCAATAAAAAAGTGTCACAAAACACATCAAAAATACATTACAACGTACATTTACACTCATAATAACACCATCTCGTACAAATTATGTACGATAATTTTAAAAAAATATTAAAATATTAAAAAAATATTAAAATATTAAAAAAATATTGCACAAAAAGTTAAAAGGGCTCAATGATATGAGGTCTCAGGTATTAGGGGGAAAAAAGGCAGGGAATCACTTAAACATAGACATGCATACATATACATCTCCTAAAGATGTATAAAATAAAAAACAACAGGCTTATTTTTAGCTTTTAAAAAATCTTTTGGATAGAATAGCTAATAATGCTAAACAATTAAACTAAATACAATGTTCCCCTATTAATCTAACTGATCTCTCTCTACAACAACTCTCCTCACAGACTGCTTTTTTCTAACTGCGTCAAATACTGTTTTAAAATATTATTGTAATTGACTAACCGGCACGAGGAAGGGGCGTGGTTAGTCGCAAGCAACACATGTGATTAGCCGCGAGTGAGAGGCGTGGCTTTCCACAAACGTGCAGTGTTTGATTGACACTGACGTACATGTTAATTGCTATGCCGTAAAATATTTTCGGAAGTTGCGATCGGCAATTTACGTAACTCCGTCCACGCATAATTTATACTGTATCAATTCATAGTTACTGTATCAATAATGTAGACACTGACACTGAAAAAATAAGCATTAATAAAAATTTCCGTGTCTACATTATTTATGTATTGTGACTGTATAAATAATGTTTAGACTGAGCCGCCTCCCAATAATAAACCTAACAGTTCTTTACCTATATTTCTGCCTTCTCTAAAAAATCGCAAGTAAAACTAAAATTAATAACACCTTAACCATCAACCACCCACATCGCAATACACCTAATTAGCCTATTAACCCCTAAACCGCAAAACCCCCACATCGCTATAAACCTAATTACCCTATTAACCCCTTAACCGCAAAACCCCTACATTGCAATAAACCTATTTTCCCTATTAACCCTTGAACCGCAAAACCCCTACATTGCAATAAACCTATTTACCCTATTAACCCCTAAACCGCAAAACTCCCACATCGCAATAAATCTAACTTATTAACCCATTAAACCGCCAAAACCCACAACGCAAATAACTATTTAAATAACTAAGTACCCTAACCTAACACCCCCATAAATTAACCCAAATTACCTAAACTAATACATTCTAAAGTTACAAAAAATAAAAAAAATCTAAGTTTACAAAAATAAAAAAGGCTAACATTACAGAAAATAAAAAATCAAATGACCAAATTTAACAAAATTAAACCTAATCCCTATCGGCTAGATTTGGAGTTTGGCGGTAAAAGGGCTGTTAACGCTCCGCTGGTTTTTTTCTGGCCGCACCATAAATTTAACTCTGGTATCGAGAGTTCAAACAAATGCTGCGTTAGGCTCCAAAAAAGGAGCGTAGAGCATTTTTACCGCAAATACAACTCTCGATACCAGAGTTGCTTACGGACGCGGCCGGCCTCAAAAACGTGCTCGTGCACGATTCTCCCATAGGAAACAATGGGGCTGTTTGAGCTGAAAAAAAACCTAACACCTGCAAAAAAGAAGCGTTCAGCTCCTAACGCAGCCCCATTGTTTCCTATGGGGAAACACTTCCTACGTCTGCACCTAACACTCTAACATGTACCCCGAGTCTAAACACCCCTAACCTTACACTTATTAACCCCTATTCTGCCGCCCCCGCTATCGCTGACCCCTGCATTACACTTTTAACCCCTAATCTGCCGCTCCGTAAACCGCCGCCACCTACGTTATCCCTATGTACCCCTAATCTGCTGCCCTAACATCGCCGACCCCTATGTTATATTTATTAACCCCTAATCTGCCCCCCACAACGTCGCCGACACCTACCTACACTTATTAACCCCTAATCTGCCGACCGGACCGCACCGCTACTATAATAAAGTTATTAACCCCTAATCCGCCTCACTAACCCTATCATAAATAGTATTAACCCCTAATCTGCCCTCCCTAACATCGCCGACACCTACCTTCAATTATTAACCCCTAATCTGCCGACCGGAGCTCACCGCTATTCTAATAAATGTATTAACCCCTAAAGCTAAGTCTAACCCTAACACTAACACCCCCCTAAGTTAAATATAATTTTTATCTAACGAAATAAATTAACTCTTATTAAATAAATGATTCCTATTTAAAGCTAAATACTTACCTGTAAAATAAATCCTAATATAGCTACAATATAAATTACATTTATATTATAGCTATTTTAGGATTAATATTTATTTTACAGGTAACTTTGTATTTATTTTAACCAGGTACAATAGCTATTAAATAGTTAAGAACTATTTAATAGTTACCTAGTTAAAATAATTACAAATTTACCTGTAAAATAAATCCTAACCTAAGATATAATTAAACCTAACACTACCCTATCAATAAAATAATTAAATAAACTACCTACAATTACCTACAATTAACCTAACACTACACTATCAATAAATTAATTAAACACAATTGCTACAAATAAATACAATTAAATAAACTATCTAAAGTACAAAAAATAAAAAAGAACTAAGTTACAGAAAATAAAAAAATATTTACAAACATAAGAAAAATATTACAACAATTTTAAACTAATTACACCTACTCTAAGCCCCCTAATAAAATAACAAAGACCCCCAAAATAAAAAATTCCCTACCCTATTCTAAATTTAAAAAGTTACAAGCTCTTTTACCTTACCAGCCCTGAACAGGGCCCTTTGCGGGGCATGCCCCAAGAAGTTCAGCTCTTTTGCCTGTAAAAGAAAACATACAATACCCCCCCCCCCAACATTACAACCCACCACCCACATACCCCTAATCTAACCCAAACCCCCCTTAAATAAACCTAACACTAAGCCCCTGATGATCTTCCTACCTTGTCTTCACCATGCCAGGTTCACCGATCCGTCCTGGCTCCAAGATCTTCATCCAACCCAAGCGGGGGCTAGACATCCACTGAAGAAGTCCAGAAGAGGGTCCAAAGTCTTCCTCCTATCCGGCAAGAAGAGGACATCCGGACCGGCAAACATCTTCTCCAAGCGGCATCTTCTATGTTCTTCCATCCGATGACGACCGGCTCCATCTTGAAGACCTCCAGCGCGGATCCATCCTCTTCTTCCGACGACTAGACGACGAATGACGGTTCCTTTAAGGGACGTCATCCAAGATGGCGTCCCTCGAATTCCGATTGGCTGATAGGATTCTATCAGCCAATCGGAATTAAGGTAGGAATTTTCTGATTGGCTGATGGAATCAGCCAATCAGAATCAAGTTCAATCTGATTGGCTGATCCAATCAGCCAATCAGATTGAGCTCGCATTGTATTGGCTGATCGGAACAGCCAATAGAATGCGAGCTCAATCTGATTGGCTGATTGGATCAGCCAATCGGATTGAACTTGATTCTGATTGGCTGATTCCATCAGCCAATCAGAAAATTCCTACCTTAATTCCGATTGGCTGATAGAATCCTATCAGCCAATCGGAATTCGAGGGACGCCATCTTGGATGACGTCCCTTAAAGGAACCGTCATTCGTCGTCTAGTCGTCGGAAGAAGAGGATGGATCCGCGCTGGAGGTCTTCAAGATGGAGCCGGTCGTCATCGGATGGAAGAACATAGAAGATGCCGCTTGGAGAAGATGTTTGCCGGTCCGGATGTCCTCTTCTTGCCGGATAGGAGGAAGACTTTGGACCCTCTTCTGGACTTCTTCAGTGGATGTCTAGCCCCCGCTTGGGTTGGATGAAGATCTTGGAGCCAGGACGGATCGGTGAACCTGGCATGGTGAAGACAAGGTAGGAAGATCATCAGGGGCTTAGTGTTAGGTTTATTTAAGGGGGGTTTGGGTTAGATTAGGGGTATGTGGGTGGTGGGTTGTAATGTTGGGGGGGGGGGTATTGTATGTTTTCTTTTACAGGCAAAAGAGCTGAACTTCTTGGGGCATGCCCCGCAAAGGGCCCTGTTCAGGGCTGGTAAGGTAAAAGAGCTTGTAACTTTTTAAATTTAGAATAGGGTAGGGAATTTTTTATTTTGGGGGTCTTTGTTATTTTATTAGGGGGCTTAGAGTAGGTGTAATTAGTTTAAAATTGTTGTAATATTTTTCTTATGTTTGTAAATATTTTTTTATTTTCTGTAACTTAGTTCTTTTTTATTTTTTGTACTTTAGATAGTTTATTTAATTGTATTTATTTGTAGCAATTGTGTTTAATTAATTTATTGATAGTGTAGTGTTAGGTTAATTGTAGGTAATTGTAGGTAGTTTATTTAATTATTTTATTGATAGGGTAGTGTTAGGTTTAATTATATCTTAGGTTAGGATTTATTTTACAGGTAAATTTGTAATTATTTTAACTAGGTAACTATTAAATAGTTCTTAACTATTTAATAGCTATTGTACCTGGTTAAAATAAATACAAAGTTACCTGTAAAATAAATATTAATCCTAAAATAGCTATAATATAAATGTAATTTATATTGTAGCTATATTAGGATTTATTTTACAGGTAAGTATTTAGCTTTAAATAGGAATCATTTATTTAATAAGAGTTAATTTATTTCGTTAGATAAAAATTATATTTAACTTAGGGGGGTGTTAGTGTTAGGGTTAGACTTAGCTTTAGGGGTTAATACATTTATTAGAATAGCGGTGAGCTCCGGTCGGCAGATTAGGGGTTAATAATTGAAGGTAGGTGTCGGCGATGTTAGGGAGGGCAGATTAGGGGTTAATACTATTTATGATAGGGTTAGTGAGGCGGATTAGGGGTTAATAACTTTATTATAGTAGCGGTGCGGTCCGCTCGGCAGATTAGGGGTTAATAAGTGTAGGTAGGTGTCGGCGACGTTGTGGGGGGCAGATTAGGGGTTAATAAATATAACATAGGGGTCGGCGATGTTAGGGGCAGAAGATTAGGGGTACATAGGGATAACGTAGGTGGCGGCGATTTGCGGTCGGAAGATTAGGGGTTAATTATTTTAAGTAGCTTGCGGCGACGTTGTGTGGGGCAAGTTAGGGGTTAATAAATATAATATAGGGGTCGGCGGGGTTAGGGGCAGCAGATTAGGGGTACATAAGTATAACGTAGGTGGCGGTCGGCAGATTAGGGGTTAAAAATTTTAATCGAGTGGCGGCGATGTGGGGGGACCTCGGTTTAGGGGTACATAGGTAGTTTATGGGTGTTAGTGTACTTTAGGGTACAGTAGTTAAGAGCCTTATGAACCGGCGTTAGCCAGAAAGCTCTTAACTCCTGCTTTTTTCAGGCGGCTGGAATCTTGTCGTTAGAGCTCTAACGCTCACTGCAGAAACGACTCTAAATACCAGCGTTAGAAAGATCCCATTGAAAAGATAGGCTACGCAAATGGCGTAGGGGGATCTGCGGTATGGAAAAGTCGCGGCTGTAAAGTGAGCGTTAGACCCTTTAATCACTGACTCCAAATACCAGCGGGCGGCCAAAACCAGCGTTAGGAGCCTCTAACGCTGGTTTTGACGGCTACCGCCGAACTCTAAATCTAGGCCTTTGAAAATAAAAAAAGCCCCCCAAAATAAAAACACCCCCTACTCTAAGAATAAACTACTAGTAGCCCTTAAAAGGGCTTTTTGCAGGGCATTGTCCCAAGATAATCAGCTCTTTTAAAAAAAATATGCAAAGTCTCACCTAACAGTAAACCCCCCCACCCCCCAAAATAAAAAAACCTAACACTAAAAAACCTAAACTACCCATTGCCCTAAAAAGGGCATTTGTTTGGGCATTGCCCTTAAAAGGGCATTTAGCTCTTTTACTACCCATCCCTAATCTAAATAAAACAAACCCCCCATAAAAACCTTAAAAAAAACCTAAGTCTAACCCCAAGGTTGCTACTCACCGTTCCTGAAGCCGGCGGAGAAGGCCCTGTTCCAGGCGGTGAAGTCTTCTTCCAAGCGCAACCTCTTCTTCTTCCAGGAACATCCTTCGCGGAGTGGAGCTGAAGACTGAAGACCGCGGAGCTGAAGACTGGCGACCCTGGAACTGAAGACCAGCGACCGCGGAGCCATGGAGCGTGGAGGATCCTCTTTGTACGATCTCCGCTGTACACTGAATAGTGAATTCAAGGTACGCAATTAAATATGGTGTCCCTTGAATTCCTATTGGCTGATTTGATTCTTCCAATTCAAATCAGTCAATAGGATGAGAGCTACTCAAATCCTATTGGCTATTCAAATTAGCCAATAGGATGAGAGCTACTGAAATTCTATTAGCTGATTTGAATAGCCAATATAGTTTCAGTACCTCTCATCCTATTGGCTGATTTGAACAGCCAATATGATTTGAGTAGCTCTCATCCTATTGGCTGATTTGAATTGGAAGAATCAAATCAGCCAATAGGAATTCAAGGGACACCATCTTTAATCGCGTACCTTGAATTCACTATTCAGTGTACGGCGGAGATCATATGAAGAGGATCCTCCACGCTCTATGGCTCCGTGGTCGCCGGTCTTCAGCTCCGCGGTCTTCAGTCTTAAGCTCCGCTCCGCACAGGATGTTCCTGGAAGAAGTTATAGGGGTTTTGCTGTTTAGGGGTTAATAGGATAATTAGGTTTATTGCGATGTGGGGGTTTTGCGGTTTAGAGGTTAATAGGGTAATTAGGTGTATTCCTATGTGGGTGGTTGACGGTTAAGTGATTTTTTTTGTTATATTTCGTGCGGGGGGTGTTTTTTTTTTTTAATACTTGATGCGGGCGGTTAGTTTTTTTTTTAAATACTTGATTCGGGCGGTTAGTTTTTTTTTTTTAAATACTTGATGCGGACGGTTAGTTGTTGCTTTAGTAATGCTTCGTTTGCCTTTGCTGCATCTACCGGGATGCAGCTTACGCTACATCCCAGTGGATTCCGAAAATGGCAGGGTGCATCCAGGTGAATTATTTTGTCCTTGCGCTGCCAACATTCCATTGAGGATGCGTACACAACTGCCGACGGCGACGGACATTACAAACGCAATTATAGTATAGATTGTGAACTTTATTAGCAAAAGACAGGACACTTCCTGTTTCATTCGTGAGAGGAACTAATACTGTAATTGCAGTATACAACCACCAGATGTCACCAACTTAATAACCATATAATAGACAGTACATATATGTTAATGCCCTTTGCATCCTTTTTTTTAATTCCTGAGACCTTATATCTTTGAGTCCTTATAAAAAAGTAAATACTTTTTATTAGTGTTATTATGAGTGTAAATGTACTTTTAAATGTAATTCTGATGTGTTTTATGCAACTTTTTAGTCTCGCGTAACAGTTAACCAGAGGTCCGAAGTTGTGGGTTAAATTCAATTGTGCTCATAGGAACATGTTTACTTTGCATGTGCACTACTTCCGACACACAAAAAGAGCCGCCATAAATCCTGTATTGCTTGCGTGCAACAGTTAGCGCCACTCGTAATCTAGCCCAGTGTTTCCTTTTTTTGCATGAGTGACACAAACAGTTGGACACACAAGAGCCAGTGCGCTCATCAAACACAAGAGCCAGTGTGCTCATCAAACACAAGAGCCAGTGTGCTCATCAGACACAAGAGCCAGTGTGCTCATCAGACACAAGAGCCAGTGCGCTCATCAGACACAAGAGCCAGTGTGCTCATCAGACACAAGAGCCAGTGTGCTTATCAAACACAAGAGCCAGTGTGCTCATCAGACACAAGAGCCAGTGCGCTCATCAAACACAAGAGCCAGTGCGCTCATCAAACACAAGAGCCAGGGCGCTCATTAGACACAAGAGCCAGTGTGCTCATCAAACACTAGAGCCAGGGCGCTCATTAGACACAAGAGCCAGTGTGCTCATCAAACACAAGAGCCAGGGTGCTCATTAGACACAAGAGCCAGTGTGCTCATCAAACACAAGAGCCAGGGCGCTCATTAGACACAAGAGCCAGTGTGCTCATCAGACACAAGAGCCAGTGTGCTCATCAAACACAAGAGCCAGTGTGCTCATCAAACACAAGAGCCAGTGTGCTTATCAAACACAAGAGCCAGTGTGCTCATCAGACACAAGAGCCAGTGCGCTCATCAAACACAAGAGCCAGTGTGCTTATCAAACACAAGAGCCAGTGTGCTCATCAGACACAAGAGCCAGTGCGCTCATCAAACACAAGAGCCAGTGCGCTCATCAGACACAAGAGCCAGTGTGCTCATCAGACACAAGAGCCAGTGTGCTCATCAGACACAAGAGCCAGTGTGCTCATCAAACACAAGAGCCAGTGTGCTCATCAAACACAAGAGCCAGTGCGCTCATCAAACACAAGAGCCAGTGTGCTCATCAAACACAAGAGCCAGTGTGCTCATCAGACACAAGAGCCAGTGCGCTCATCAAACACAAGAGCCAGTGTGCTCATCAGACACAAGAGCCAGTGTGCTCATCAGACACAAGAGCCAGTGCGCTCATCAAACACAAGAGCCAGTGTGCTCATCAAACACAAGAGCCAGTGTGCTCATCAAACACAAGAGCCAGTGTGCTCATCAAACACAAGAGCCAGTGCGCTCATCAAACACAAGAGCCAGTGTGCTCATCAGACACAAGAGCCAGTGTGCTCATCAGACACAAGAGCCAGTGTGCTCATCAGACACAAGAGCCAGTGTGCTCATCAAACTGTGTCAGATTATTTCTATTACATTGCATTGCAGTAAAATGTTATTTTAAGTGGTGACTTCATGATTGGTGACACTAAGTAATAATTTTACCATCATGCATTTTTTTAAAATAACTAGTATAAATAGCACTTTGTTACATACTATATAAGAGACGCATAAGTCTAGTTATTTTAAGCAAAAAAAAACATAGTGGTATTCATCTTAATCTGTATTTTTAATTGCAGCAAATATGTTAATTTATTTTCTGATCATACCCTTATTTTTTATTGTGGAAAAGTATATTATGACTTTATGAGGGATATGACGTGTGGTTTTGTTAACCTGATTCTTAAATCTTCATTTCCCATAGGATCACCATTGTGAGAAACTGGTTTTCTTTGCAAGAAATATTTTATATGATTGGGAATATGCAAGCATCATATTTCTTATGCTCTTATGAAGTTAACAGTTGTTTTATTTGCATTTAAGCATAAAGTCTCGAATCTAGTACCAGAAAAAATAAATAAAAATCTTTCCTCCCAATGCACATGTTAGAAGGTCAACTGAGCAGCTTTTTGACTAACATTACAGGAATTGTGAAGCGGCAGATAGACAGCCATATCAAAGATCCAGGTCAACAGAACAACGGCCTGTGCTAGAGCGGACCAGCTCCCGCTCCAGATCCACTGAGCGCCCTGACTCAAACCTCATGAGGTCGATGCCATCATTAATGACGGGAAGATCTGCCCCTCCTTCACCTGCCTTATCGAGGTGAAAAAAAGAGAGTCGCTCAGTCAATACCCTTTCTTCCCCCACAGAATCACCATTTAATTTTACCAGTTGCTAACCAATATCTCCTTGTCATTCTTAGTTGAACACTAACGTTTTGATTGCTAACACACTACTTATATTCTTCTGTGGATATAATGGTGTGGCTGCCATTGTACGTCGTTTACTAACAGTAATTTCATTTGTTTTGTGATTCTTTTTCATTGTTCAGGGATACTGGTTCTAACCTATAGATAACACTTCATAACAATCATGTCTTCTCTTACAGAATGAGATATTGTTTGTCTTCATCAGACATTGCTTATGAAATATCCTTCATGCCATCATGCAACTAATTCATTTTTATTATAGAAGATCTTTTACATGTAGAAGTTAATAAGTCCAGAAAACATATCTTTATTTAAAGAAAGCATTTGGTGCAGTTTGGGGGAGAAGACCTGAATTTTGTTATGGCTCTGTTCAACCAATCTGTACTGGATGATTTATTATATAAGATATATTTTTGAGTACTTATTAACCTATTATAAATCACTACAAAGACCAGAAATGATTATATATTTTTGGAGCAGAAATTAATACAATTTACCCTATAACAATGTACCTTTCATAGTTCAAACAGGAATCATTGGACTATTTACAATTTAGACCAAGCAACTCGATTAAATACTCAGCTAAGGGTTAAATAATATTCAATAGAACTTGACATTGCAACACACAGTATTTTTAGCATGTTTCATCTATTGTGTTAAAAGACTTCTTTAGGTGGTTACTGATCTTGCCTTCATTGCTTTATAAATTGTATAGTAACAAACCAGTAAGTGTTCCAGCGACCTATGACATTGAGTATGTAAATTAATAAAAGTACTACGTTAACTTTGTGTTCAAAATCGTGAGCTCTAAGTGGGGACAAACTAGGGATACTACCTATTGATTAGCTGAGGAACTCATGTACGTATGTTGCTCAAGTTAGTTATTCACATTATAAACTCTATAAGGTTTATCAGTACAAGTGAACATAATTCAGAATACATTTTAAAAATTACAATTAAATTCAATTAAAATTACAAAGGAGACTAGCCGTCCTTGATAAGACAACAAGATATGAAAACTCAAAACGTAGAGAAGGACTGCATATAAACCTCTATGATTGTGCCAATAAAATAATGTTGCTGTGATGGTGCCAAATTGTGGTTATAAGAATATCATAAATGTCAGAAAAAGTAACATACGTTTAAAACAATTACAAGGATAAGATGATATAGTTTGTTAAAGGGACATTAAATGTTAAATACATTTTTATAAGCATAGTACTGAGGTTATTCCCAGCCTGCATCTAATCATGGGTGCTGCCATGTTGAAATCTAGCTTTTACTGAATTCCAGCGCTGATGTGTTTGCACATATTCAGCAACTCCCCTTCATGTGCCACCTATGTTACAAAATGGTGGCACATTAACTAAAATAAAAATAAGACAAAGGCTAACGCTATATAATATATATAAAGCTATATAATATATATAAAGCTATATAAAACGTGCATTTCCTTTTAACGAAATGTATTAACCTACTATGAATTATAAACTGCACACCTAAATTAAATATATTGTAGAATCAAATCGTCAATTAGTGTTTTACGGTTAAACAACAAAAAAACATATCCTTTTATATTAAAATGTTCTTTTTGTATCACACAATGAATTATTTGTGCATGATAATACATATAAATACAGGCCTGAAAGTTGTTGTTAATTGTTTTTTCTGCGGTATATTGCATTTCACCTAATGTGATTTATAATGGTTATGCTAACTTTGTGTTACCACTGTTTTTCCATATTAACTTTTGGACTTTTTTTTCATCATGTGTCATAACAACCAGTAAAGTTTGTGTTTTATTGTAAATTTGTAATGTCTGCTTTTGCAATCCAAACTAGTTCAATATCTGCAATTTGCTCCTCATGTTAACTGTATAAGTTGTTATGTTTATGCAAATTGCTGTAGTGTCAAAAAATATAGTTTAGACAGCTTAATTAACCCAACAGAATTTTAGAACTTACCATTAAATTATATTTTAAAGCAAGTGTGTGTGTTTATATATATATATATATATATATACTGTATATATATATATATGCCGTATATATATATATATATATATATATATACCGTATATATATATATTCATTCTGCATATCCCACTTTCTAACTGTTATATTTGACTTACATGTGTGTTTTATAGGGCACATCCTCGAACTGGCTCTGTTCAAACAAGTCCCTCAGGCACTCCATTAGCAGGGCGGAGAGGTCGGCAATTACCGCAACTTCCACCGAAAGGGACTTTGGAAAGAAGTAAGTTTAATATATAAATGTATTAAAAGGAATGGGTTGCTCACCTAAGCATGCAACATACTACTTAGATGTCTTGCTTGTTTAAGCTACTTAAGACAATATAAAATACAATTATTACTCAAATTGAGTTACTTTGTTATATGTGATTGTTACCAGTTGTCTGGGGCGGTTTTTAGACACCCTAAACACCTGTTTGTCAGACAAAATATAAACAGTGGCTAGTTAAGATATTTTGTTTCTCCTTAAAGGGACTTGAAACCCACATTTTTTCTTTCATGATTTAGAAATTGCATGCAATTTTAAACAACTTTCTAATTTTACTTCTATGATCTATTTTGCTCCATTCTCTTGATATCCTTTGCTGAAAAGCATATCTAAATATGCTTAGTAGTTGCTGATTGGTGACTGCACATAGATGCCTCATGTGATTGGCTCACCCATTGTTATTTCTTCAGCAAATGATATCGAAAGAATGAAGCAAATTAGATAATAGAAGTAAATTGGAATGTTGTTTAAACTTGCATTCTCTACCTGAATCAGGAAAGAAACATTTTGGGTTTAGTGTCCCTTTAAATGTTGTTTCCAAAGTTATGGTAAAAGTAATTACACTGTCAAGCAGTATATAAAGTAGTCTTGCCTTGAAACATTTGTGAGCACCAAGACATAAAAAATCATAAATGTCAAATAATTTAGGTAGTATGTTTTGTATTGAAATGGTCAAGCACTGAATATCAGTAAACATAGATTCTGGTGTCAGATGAGACCCATCTGATTCTTGCATATTTATATCTTAAATATAGGTCTAATGGAATGTTTAACTCAAGTGAGATGTGCTGCTTCATTTTGAAATTGAATTGGCTACTTAACTTTAAAGTGATGTTTATTTTAAAAAAAGTTTTAAATCACCAGGTCTATCCCCCATATGAGGCAGGCTACCTGTCATATGGACCATGCATGAGTTTGCATGACAATTTGCCCATACACCGCAGATGCTTGTGACAGTCTGTAACATCACCCACAGTTTGAGACGGGGCTTGACCTTGCACAATATGACAGTGCATAGCCAAAATTAATTGCATAGATGTGTCTTGTACATACGGTCTTTTTTCCCATTCCTGTAAACCTTTTGGGCAGCTGTATACATGTGCAGACCTTGGGTTAGTGAGTACACGTGCAACCACTTGCTAAACACATTTGAATGACTTTCTGTTAAGCAAAATATTAGTTGATGATCACTTTTGTCAACTTACAGTGTTTATAATTTGTCTTGTATATTTATATAGTATCATTTAATTAAGTGCCAGGATAACTATTTGCAAATCGTAGGCATTCTTTAATTGAATTTCCTATTTGCTACTACCAACTCTACTGAAAGCCTATTCCAGAAACAAGCCACCGTTTCTGTAAATACTAATTAATCATATTTTAAAATATTGTCTTAATTGTAAATGTCCCATTGAGCATAGATTGTGTGTTGCTGGTTGCTTTGCTGTTGTTTGCTGATTTTCCTGTAGTGTATCATTTTCTCAGTTACCAGATTTGTAAAATGCTGTATTTAATTCTGTAAAATATTTTGTCTTTCAAATTTTTGTCGAGTTATAAAAAAAAGATTATGGGGCCGAATTATCAAACTCCGAATGGCCCCTGTCACCGGAAACAGCAGTTATGAAGCAGCGGTCTAAAGACCGCTGCTCCATAACTTGTCCGCCCTGCTCTGAGGCTGCGGACATCAATCCGCCTGATCCTATATGATCGGGCTGATTGGCACCCCCTGCTACGTGAATCTGCAGGGGGCGGCAAGCAGTTCACCAGAACTGCTTCTGTAATGATAAATGCCGACAGCTACATCGCTACATTGTATCATGTCCGCTCACACATTAACAAATAGGCCCCTCTGTATTTATTGTAAAGTGCTTGCCTTCAACAAACTTATAGCATAAAGGGATGTTTTGTATACATTTTCCTCACAAGATGAAATATCATTATGAAATATTTTATTTTATAAATACTTTTGTGCTGCATGTGTGTAAAAATGCTTAATTATTATATTTCCATATTTACTGATCGCCATAATTTATATAAGGAGAAAAACCTCTACAGACGGAATTGTATACACAAGAGTAGTCTGTAGGTAAATGGCAAATGAGGTTTTACATAAATGTATTACTATATAATTTAGCAGAAAAGTAGGAATAATATAATTTATTTAAATTGATCAAATTTATCGGTAAAATTTAGTATAGAAATTCTGTCCCCTTTTCTGAAGCCATCAACTGTGTGTTCTCATTTATTTTTGTGTTGAAATTCACATACAAAGAGTTATCCCCACATAAAATAAACATTCATTTCCTACATAATCTCATGAGCAGTATTTGGAGTAGATCAATGATCTATTACATTTGTTAAACAAATATGCCCCCATTACCCTTTATAAAGAAAATATATTTAAATAACAAGAACAATAAAATTAGCTTTATTGCAGGAGTCACAAAAGCAAAGCACTCCTTTTTCATTTAGCTTTTGCTGCCTGTGTTTAATGAAAAATGCATATATACTGTGTTTGTGTGTATATATATATATATATATATATATATATATATATATATATATAAAGCATAGGGCTAAAATGGGCATTTAAAGAACTTAAGACATTGCTTAGCTCTTCCCTTCATGGAAGCTTAACTTGTTGACAGCTTTACAAATGGGCTCTTGTATGTCTAGAATAAACAAAGGAGTAATGTGTGGATCAATATAATTTATGAGCAGAAGGCTAGCAAACTAATTTACATGGAATATTATCACCTTATACAAATATTTTCAAGTTTACTTGATCTTTTCTACTCCTCAGGTTACTCCCAGCAATGTATCCACAAACATAACACAAAGCCACGCACACAGAAGAATATGCTGAATATTTAAAAAAAATTAATCCCATTTTAAGTTTAAAAACAAACATTAAGCACTAGTTTCATCATACATTACTCTGAGTGATCAAAGTGTGAATTAGAAAACAGGCTGATGGACTTAGCCTGTCAAGGAAGGACAAAGTCAGCCCACAACTTGAAATGTATTGTCCTCTGTTTATTTTACTTACCTCAGGTTTGTGGCTTTACAGAAATGTGATTTTATTTAGAGTGTTTGATCCATTTTTGAAGATTTCCAGGTTTACTATAGAGTGCTATCCAGCACTCATTTTAGCTTAAAGGGATACTAAACCCATTTTTTTTTCTTTCATGATTCAGATAGAGCATGAGATTTTAAGAAACTTTCTAATTTACTCCTATTGTCAATTTTTCTTTGTTCTCATGCTATCTTGATTTGAAAAAGTAGTACTGTAATATTTAGAGCCGGACCATTTTTTGTTCAGCGCCTGGGTAGCACTTGCTGATTTGTGGCTAAATGTAGCAAACCAATCAGCAAGCTCTACCAAGGTGCTGAACTAAAAATGGGCCGGCTCCTAACCTTTTATTACTGCTTTTTCAAATCAAGATAACATGAGAACAAAGAAAAATTGATAATAGGAGTAAATTAGAAAGTTGCTTAAAATTGCATGCTCTATCTGAATCATGAAAGGAAAAATGTGGGGTTAGTATCCCTTTAAATAAAATAAAACGTAAACCTGAATTTATGAGGTAAAGAGGATTTATAAGAAAGGATTTATTCATTAATGTATATCAAAAATGATTTTACTTTATTTGTGTTTGTTCAAAATCAAATCAAAGGATTTTTGTCAAAAAGTTAGGTAGCTAGTTCAAAACAAAACAGATTATGATTTTTTTTTTAATTGAAGTGAGATAGATGGCACATTTTAGTTTAGGTGTTGTTTACTTTTCAATAGAACAGACATACCGGAATGATCCGATATTTTCAAAGGTTAAAGTTGAATGTATTTTTTTTTTTTTTTAAATCTCAGATGAGATGCTCTTACGTATATATTGGCTGCATGCGTATTGCTTCTGATGTGGACTATATGCCCATAAAATGTCTAAACTGGCTGATGCGTATTCAGTCTTATGGCAAGTGCAACACACACATAATATAGGCCATTTTTTTACATTATACAACTGGGGGTCATAAATCTAGAATCATTTTAGTCACATTAGGATTGTAGTGTGCTGCATTAAGGAATTGTGACTCATAAATTAAATCAAATGGGAAATATTTATTGATACTTAGTAAATACATAGTAAATACATTTTACCACCATTCTTCATTCTTCAGTGCAGGCTTTTATCATTCCATCTGCTATTTTTTGGGGGCCAACTTTAAGCTTTACCTGGAGTGAAACATTGATCACTCCCATTATTGAATATCTGTTTCATGCTCAACAAAATCAGTTGTGCTTTGAAAGATATAATTATCTAACCATTATTGTTCCTTATTATTACAGATATATTGAATGACGTCTATGAAAAGTAGAGTAGATTATAAAACAAAAACTTAAACACGTAACATAAGGTAGTGAATGTTATCTATGATAAGACGTGTAACACAATTATTTTAGGAATTATTGCAATTGTAAAACAGTGTTTATTTCCTATGACATGGAGAGTCCACAACATCATTCCAATTACTAGTGGGATATTCAACTCCTGCCCAGCAGAAGGGGGCAAAGAGCACCCCAGCAAAGCTGTTAAGTGTAACTGCCTTACCCATAACCCCTAGTCATTCTCTCTGCTTCTGTCAATGGAAGTTGTGCGAAGTTGGTGTCTGAAGATTTTAATCCTTTTATGGGTACTTTTCCCTGCAAGCAAGGATTGGGGTCTAGCTGTGTCCATGTCAATCTCTAGAGTATAATTAGTGGTGGCTTTTAGCAGTTGAAAGGCGTCAAGGAAATGTTTGCTTTACTTTTAACACTTTGCTACCCCTTTGTAGAAAGCCAGAGTTGGTTACTCTGTTCTTTCTTTTCCTACAGGTCTATGACAGGGAGTGAAGCGACACTTCTGCCACACCTAAGGATCAGCATCTATTATGCATTTGGATCTAAGGTAAGTGCTTTTTCCTTCTAGGTAAAGAAGGACAGCAGCACTTAAGAGGTTAAACCTCTCTTTCAGATCCGTTTTTTTCTGGGACATAATTATCCTTATTTTTTAATAGTGAGGATTCATATATGGACAATATATTTAGCACATAACATGAAGGGCACTCAGAATGAGACATGATGGCTAAGGGATGTATGGGGTTAACAATAAAGGATAGTAAAAAGTATTGTGCAGAGTTTTTTTGTCCCATTCACGTGACGCCCACACTTCCGGTTTAGCGGAGCAGTGCCGTTGCGAGATTAATAGCTTTCATTACGGAGGGAGCTCCAGAGTCTACACGTCTCTGGTGATCTACACAGGACAAGGATCATTTAGGAGGAGAGGATTTCCTCTTACTAGAGGGATATCTCTCTTGGTGGTAGGAGCCTCAGATAATCTGAGTTTTTTTTTCAATTAAGCCTTCCTTGCTGTTTATATTAAAATTTCATTTTAGAGGCCCAAATTCTAACAAAAACTATGATTCAGGCTTGAAAACCGGTTACTCGCCAGATTTACCATAAGATATGGTGTAAATATGTTTATTGGTGTGACTATAAGGGTTTCTCCTGGAACCGGGTGAGGATTCCCCGGATTTTGTCTTTTCTTCAGTATAGCCTGGATAAGGGTTTATCCGTCAGTACCCTAAAGGGTCAGATTTCTGCGTTAGCTTTCCTTTTGCACAAACGTCTGGCAGACCTACCAGATGTTCAAGGCCCTGGTTAGAATCAGGCCTGTGTTTAAATCTGTTGCTCCCCCGTGGAGCCTTAATTTAGTTCTTAAAGTTTTTGCAGCAGGCTCCGTTTGAGTCAATGCATGTTGTTGATGTAAAACTGTTATCCTGGAAAGTTTTGTTTCTTGTTACCATTTCTTCCGCTCGCAGAGTGTCTGAGCTTTCAGCTCTGCAGTATGATTCCCGTAGCTTATTTTTCATTTCGGATCGAAACATTTATCAGGAAATTGTTGTTCCTTCTTTTAGTCCTAATCATTCTTCTCAAAAGGAACGTCTTTTGCATAACTTGGATGTTGTGTGGGCTCTAAAATTCTACTTGCAAGATACTAAACTTTTTCGGCAATCGTCTGCCCTGTTTGTTGTTTTCTCTGGAAAACGTAAGGGTCAGAAGGCCACTTCTACTTCTTTGTCTCTCTGGTTGAGAAGTTTGATTAGTTTAGCTTATGAGACTGCTGGACAGCAACGTCCTGAGAGAATTACGGCTCATTCCACTAGGGCTGTCTCCTTTTCTTGGGCTTTCAAAAATGAAGGTTCTGTGGATCAGATTTGCAAGGCGGCAACATGGTCCTCTCTACATACTTTTTTCCAAATTCTACCAATTTTATATTTTTGCCTTGGCCAAAGCTTCTTTTGGGAGAAAGGTTCTTCAAGCGGTGGTGCCTTCTGTTTAGGTCCTCCTGCCTTTTTTCTCCCTCTCTGTTCATTCTGTGTCCTCTAGCTTGGGTATTGGTTCCCACTAGTAATTGGAATGATGTTGTGGTCTCTCCATGTCATAGGAAAGATAACAAAATTTATGCTTACCTGATCAATTTCTTTCTTTACGGACATGGAGAGTCCACAACCCCACCATCTTTTTTTAATATAATTTGGCAGTTTTTGTTGAGCTAACCTCAGGCACCTTTTCACCCTTGTGTTTTTCTTCCTTTCCATTTCCTTCAGCTGAATGACTGGGGGTTATGGGTAAGCTTTGCTGGGTGCTCTTTGCCTCCTCCTGCTGGCCAGGAGTTGAATATCCCACTAGTAATTGGAATGATGTTGTGGACTCTCCATTTCCGGAAAGAAAGAAATTTATCAGGGAAGCATACATTGTGTTTTTTTTATTGCAAGTAGTATATGTTTAAGGTTTTGTATATTGACAAATTATGTTTATTAGTAAGATGTGTAATGCAAACTTGTCTCAAATTATATGAAAATAAAGAAACATATATGTTATTAAAATGACATTTTAACCTTCTAAGACTCAGGGGAAGTGGGGAAAACTTGTTTTTTGTGTGAACATGCTGTGTTAATTTACAGCTCCCTGATTGGCAGTGGAGGCAGTGCATTTTTGAAGCAGGAAGCTAATTGGCTTCCTGTAAATGACCTATGACCTTGACTGTGAAAAATAGTATGGATCTCCTAGAGATCTGTGCACTAAGCAGTAGACATACTTAACACTAACATAAATATGCATTGGTACGGTTCTGAAAAGCTCAGCACACAAGCTTTTTTCTTCAGTTAAGAAGATGCTGTTGTTTTCTTGCACCAGTTTGTATTTTTTTCTAATATATGGGAGTTTAAGATTTATCTGTTTTAGGATGTTGGACTTTATTGCACTATTAAATTGAATTCTATATTATAGGCTACCCCTTTGTGACAGAAGATTAGAGTTTTCCAGAGACTAATGATTTGTCTACTTCTTGCAAATAAAACAACATTTAGAGTTACTATGGTTTTTTTACTGGGTACTGAAAAAGTAGTTTCCATTAAAATAAGGGAACATATATATTACTTAGTTTGAAATATTGTTTTATATAAATCTAAAATAACTGTTCAAACCTATAATAATAAAATTGATAGAGATCTTTGAATACATAAGAAAACCACTTCAGAGATCATGGAACAAGGTAAAATAATAATATGAATATCTGTGTCCTCAATTAACCTGTTGAAAGGGACAATATGGTTCTTTAAACTTATGACAAAAGCAAAAGTTGTTAAACTTAATTCATTCTTTGTTGCTCATTTAGGGCTAGATTACAAGTAAAGCGCTAATTTAACGTGCGCCAGTAAAGGTGCAAATGTGCCCCTTTAAGGGCGCTCGTTAAATAACCAGCCATTAGAAGTGGCTTGTTAGAGGGATACTAGACCCAATTTTTTTCTTTCATGATTCAGATAGAGCATGCAATGTTAAGCAACTTTCTAATTTACTCCTATTATCAATTTTTCTTTGTTCTCCTTGCTAACTTTATTTGAAAAAGAAGGCATCTAAGCGAAGGTGCCTGCCCATTTTTGACTCAGCACCCTAGATAGCATTTGCTGATTGGTGGGTATATTTAGCCACCAATCAGCAAGCGCAACTCAGGTGCTGAGCCAAAAATGGGCTGGCTCCTAAGCTTACATTCTTGCTTTTCAAATAAAGATAGCAAGTGAACGAAACAAAAGCGAGCTTGCGGTAGCACTTTTTGCTAAGCAAAATTAACAAGAGATCAGATCTCTGGTTAATTAAAAAAATGTTTCCCAATTGCCCCCAAATAAAGTTTGCAGTTTCTTTATTTAAATTAAAAATCTGAGCATCTTTTTTTTTTTTTAAATAACTGCACAAAGCCGTTATAAGGTGTTAAAGTGAGGGGATGTGGGGTGTTAAAAAAAACGGCACTGAAAAGTGCCTTTACATAGCGGTCTAAGGGGACTGTGTTTAAACTGTGTATATATTTTTGTATATGCTTATATACATATATATTTATGTGTTAATATGTGTATATACACATATAAACACATAAATATATCCCATTAGAGCCAATGGAAGCACGCTCTCGTGAGTGCAAAGCTTCCATGCAATGTGAACGCAAGGTCTCGTTCGCATTGCGCTTTACTTGTAATACAATTGCGTGCACCGATTTAAACTGAGTGGAGTGCAAATATTGCAAAAGCGCAATTTTGCTCTCCACTCGTACTCCTTAGTAGCCATTAGTAGGAAACAATCACTCCAGAGTCATATGACGATTTGCTTGTTTGGTTGGGCTAACTGGGACAAGATGATAATGACAATCCTGTAACATGTAGACTGCAAGACAACTAGAGTGTCAGATAGGGACATCATCTTCTAGAGAATCAAACAATATTCTACAACGGTCATTTATTTATTGCTGTTTTTTTTTTTTTTTTTTTTAAATAATAATTAACCCTTGTATTTTGGTTCCCTTTCCTGTTTTCCCTAGAAAATGGAGACAAAGAAATAGAAGTTTTTGAAGGTCTGTACACAAAGATGGGTTTTGCTTTCATTTATCCTGTTAAAGGACACTAAGCCAAAATAAACCTAACTGCAACTGACATTTATATTTTATATATTTATATATCTTTTTATATATATTATAAAAACATCAAGACAATTTTATAATTGTTTTTTCAGATGTGTCTCAATATATTGCATTATTCTAAACTAGATATTTGTGTTTGCATTACCCACTGTGCTGCTGCTGTGTAAGGTCGGTAGCAGCTGAATAGTTGACAGTTCTATCTAAGAGATGTCAGTTTCAGTCCCTGGCCGTGTTGTGTAATATAGATACTGTGTGTGCATCCTTTTCTAGTTTCTGTGTCTAGTTCTGTGTGCCCTAATGGTACATTGTCCCTATCAGTAGATCTCTAAGGGTCAACCAGATCACTATATTGTTGAATGATTTTCAATTTTTTTCCATATCCAGTAGAGATACTATGGCCTTAGGTTTAGCGACATGGTTAATTGTGTTTTACACAGCTTTCTTCTGTACAACTACAATAACCTTAGATACAATGCACGTTTTACATGAGCAAATTGTAATTCAGCACAGAATCCTTAGAATATTTTCCTTACATTTGGCAACATAATGCCTGGGCACCTCTGTTCCAATTCATAATATTGCTGCAGCAGAAATATTGCCAGTCCAAAATTGTTACCAGGACAGTAAGGGAGAGTGAAACAGTTTCACAGTGAAATACAGCATATAAAATAGAAGTTATGTTAAAGGGACAGTCTACACTTTAGTAATCTTAAAGTCTTACCTTAGATTAAGCTGCAAATATCCGCCTGCATCCTTTCTATATCATGCAGCAGGAACAGTAAAAAGGTTATTTTAAAATGAATATTGTGTCTGGCCACTTTGAAATGGCTGCCAAGCTCAGCCCACTGATGACATCACAATCTGGGCAGCATCTAGGCACTTTGCTGAATAGCAATGACAGTCAGTTGCATCCAACTAGCGAGCCTTTTGTGATTGAATGCCATATGCAGCCCATATCATGATGTCATCAGTGGCCAAAAACAATATTCATTCTAAAATAACCTTTTTACCATTACTGCTGCATTATATAGAAAAGGTGCAGCTTAATCTAAGGTAAGACTTTAAGATGACCAAGGTGTAGACTGTCCCTTTAAACTGTTTGGGTGCCAACGAGAATTTTGATCATGCAATGTTTTACAAAACATTTGTAGAACGATCTGGCATTAAAGGTGCAGACAATAATAATATAGCATCAAAGTAGAAAACATATGTATTCACATTACACAGAAAAGGGACATTAGCCAATAGTATCAAAGAAAAAACAATCCTTTTTGCACAAAAGTAACCAATGTAATGTACTTGTGATACCTTTGATGGCTAACTAAAAGAGAATATGTTACTGTATTCCTGATAAGTTAGTCATTAAAGGTATCACCTGTATATTGCTTTTGTTACTTTTTTATTCACATGAATTATCAAACTACACAGCATAATTTCGTCATTGTATTCGTGCAGTACAAACCTAATATTAAATAACAGGCATTTATACCATAGGAGGGCGTCAAACAGTTCAAATATTTAACTAAGTGACAGTTCATTTGATATTTTAATATAGAGTCACCTACAGGTTTCTGAATAAATTACCATTCATTTTGATACATCACACATTTCCAATACATCCTATAAATATTTGCCACCGACAAGATAATACCATATATATTTTTTAATGTTATAAAAATAAATTTTTTATTAAAAAAAATGCTATAGTAATCTTTTTCTACATCCTATAAAAAATTGACAAATCCAGATCCCCTGTTCATACGATTTGATTTCATGGCATTCAATTAAAATCCAATAAGCCTTATGTTATGTTAAAATAAGTTCCGTATAACCATGGTTTTTTTTTTTGTGTGTTTTTTTTCTGCACACAATCTGCAATACATAAAACGTTTATGTTCTGTGATGCTTTTTGGACATTTAAATGACATGCTATGAAACCAAACTGTATGAGCAAGGATTTGTATTTGTGCATTTTTTTTATAGGATTTAGAAGTTGATAAATATTACATTTTTAGTAAGACGGTTATTTATACAATGTTTGAAATGTTAATAGTGTGTTCCTGTTGGTGGCGATCTTTGGAGAATGTAGTTTAATCAAATATGATTTGTTTAATAATTCTTTCAACCTGTAGGTGGCGATATTAAAATGTCAAATAAACGTGCACTTAGATGGTTAAACATTTGAATTGTTTGGTGATCTCCTATAAAGTTCTGTTATTTGGTATATGGTTTGTACAGCATAACTAAGGGGGAACTGATGTGATGTTGCTATGTATTTGTATTATTTATGTGAATAAAGAAGCTTTCCACTGTGCTGCTATATTTTGATTGTTTTGATTTACTGCTTTGTACAGCACATATTTATTACATTAAAGGGAGTGGGACATGAAACCCGATTTTTTTTCTTTAATGATTTAGAAAGAGCATGCAATTTTAAACAACTTTCCAATGTACTTCTATTATTTACTTTGCTTTATTCTCTGGATATCCTTTGTTGAAAAGCATATCTAAATAGGCTCAGTAGCTGCTGATTGGTGGCTGCACATAGATGCCTCCTGTGATTTGGGTTTCATGTCCCTTTAAGTGTCCTTTTGTCTGATATACCAAATACTGAAGCCCAGAAACAACCCCCATTGTTCATGCTGTTTTCTCACTTAGGTGAAGCAGTCTCATTAAAGTAATAAATAGATATTATGAGCTAAGTGAGGTGTACAGGAGTCTGTTTTGTACAGATTGTTGTTAATAAACATCTTAATTGGACACTGTACTGTAAAATATGTTTCCCCTTAATGGATATTCAATTACTTTTTATGCTAGTTATAGTATATTAAATGTATGTGAAATGATACCTTTATGTTTATTTTTGTATTTAAAACAATGTGTTTTGTTCATTGGAAAATGAAAGGCCAATACTTATATTTGAGTAACAATAAGGGGTTATAAAAAAACTGTGATATTGATTATCCTCTCTGTGAAAAGTTTACCTTCTGTTTTCTAAAAATACTCCCAAGTAAAGTTATAACAAATGTGCATCATTTTGAAGTCCAGAGACATACCACTTGAAAGTTCCTTGAGTTTCTCATTATCTTATCAACTTTGCTGTAGCCAATTCGGGAAAGATACAAATTAGCTCTTGCACTGAACGTTGTGCTGTTTAACCCTTAACAATTAGTCCACTATCTTCATTCTGCTCATTATTAATTATAATAGCAGTTTAGACAATCTCATATCATTGTATATCATTGTCAGATGTGCTAATCCAAATTTCACTTCCAGTGCTGAGCAGTATTAGTAGTTTTGTTAAAAAAAAACCTTGTTCATCATCAATTTGTGATCCTTATTTTTACTGGGAAAAAAACATATAATTCCGCTATTGTTTGGTATTTGTATTCTAAAATGCAAATAGTCTAAATTTATTTAAAACATCAATTATTACCTTTCTTATAACAGTACTGTACTATCTTACTGATGGCAGTATGTATACAGAAGTATTAAAAATAGGGCTGCACGATTAATCGCGGATGCGGTTTTAAACCGCGATTAATCACTGCAGTTTAAAAACCGCAAGAGTACGCAATTTATGACCCCGCCCACTATGATGTCACCTATGACGACTAGTGCTGTACTAGCCCGCACCTTCGGCCAGGGGCGGAACAACCGGTGATGGATATTTTTTTGCTGCCGCCCCGGAACTTCCTCCTTCTGATTGACTGCACATGTAGTCTCTTCAGGAGGAGTCTGGGAGTCTGTGAGACTGGAGTGGCAGCCGCAGAGAGGAGGCTCATGCCATGGCTCAGGCAAGGCAAGCACAACGACAGACACATGGTGACTGACTGAGATCAGGCTGAGGGGGGGCAGCCGTGTCGGATCTAGCTGGAGGGATAGCCGGCCATGCTGTGCTAAATGTACTAGCAACTTTATAATAAACTATTAGGTTATGGGACTGGCTTCTATAATAAAACATTAGGTGCAGAGCTTACTTACTTTATAACATATTACATCTTGCACAGAGCTTGCTTTTTCTCTTATATGATATACTACACTGCACAAAATAGAATATTACTGCATGATATGGAGCATGATTACTTGCAATATTTCTACAGACACAGAGATTGCTCACTCTGGAACTAAGAATATTACTGTATTTTATGAAGCTTGCTTATTTTTTAATAGAACATTAGTGCTGCAAGTTAAATGCATACTCACAGTATAATAAAATAATACTGTAGGTTATGAATATATATATATAAATATATATATATATATATATATATATATATACACACACACATACATACATATATACACACACACAAACACACACACATATGTGGTTTGTATTTTTATTCTCCCAGAGTGTATTGGACATTGAGAAACATGTACATTAAGATTCTGCAGTCTTAAATACATTTTTTTATTGAAAATTTAAGGTGTTATAGTCATTTATAAGAAAATTGCGATTTTATTTTTGCCCATATTGCCCAGCCCTAATTAAAAAGATATAAAACTACCTTTTGGTTGCATGTATGAGCTGTATTATGACATGTAAATATTACCTAAATGTCATGAGATATTGTTCTTTACTCTTGGTTCCACCCCCCTTCAACCTGCACCATTTTACAGATTCAAGTATACAAATATTCTAAAATCTTAACACTTTCCGGTCAAAAGCAGTTTGGATAAAGGGTTTTGTACCTGTTGTACTGTATATAGCCATCCGCTGCTTGATAAATGTTCCCCTAAGAATACATATTACAAGCTAGTTTGTTTCAGTCTAACATTTAAGGTATTTTAATGTATCCCAACCATTTAAATAATCAAATTCAATACTTTTAAATGTTAAATAAAGAAAACCCAGAGGACTACATAACATTGTCATGTTTATCAGGATTTTTGTTTACGTTATTTTTCCCTTGTAACTCATAAGTGATACTCCTTTGATATTGGCTACATACACTGGAGTCAACTGCAAGATTGGGTAGAAAGTAAGATAAGACTTCCGTATCAAATGACCAGCTTTTTGTGCTTAAAGGGACACTAAACGCAATTTTTTTCTTTAATAATTCAGATAGAGCATGCAATTTAAGCAACTTTCTAATTTATTCCTATTATCATTTTTTCTTCGTTCACTTGCTATCTTTATTTAAAAAGCAGGAATGTGTTGCATAGGAGACGGCCCGTTTTTTGGTGGAGAACCTGGGTTATGCTTGCTTATTGGTGGGTAAATGTCAGCCTCTAATAAGCAAGCGCTATCCATGGTGCTGAACCTAAAATGGGCTGGCTGCTAAGATTTACATTCACGATATTCAAATAAAGAAAGCAAGAGAACAGAGAAAAATAGGAGTAAATTAGAAAGTTGCGTAACATTGCATGCTCTATCTGAATCATGAAAGAAAACATTTGGGTTCAGTGTCCCTTTAAGAGGATGTCATACAACACTTTCAACACCTGGTCAGTAATGAATGTCAGTTAAGCTCCATTTTTTTTTTTTTTTTTAGCAAAGTATCAGTGAGACGGGGGGTCTTATCTAGTCCTTGTTCATCAACATTAATAAATCCTTCTCACCATCCATAAATAAATTAATGTTGTGCTTATTTTCAATCGTTGTTAATTAAAGGGACACTGTAGCCAAAAAAAATATTTTGTGATTCAGATAGAGCATGCAATTTTAAGCAACTTTCTAATTTACTCCTATTATCAAATTGTCTTCATTTTCTTGGTATGTTTATTTGAAAAGCAAGAATGTAAGTTTAGATTCCGGCCCATTTTAGGTGAACAACCTGGGTTGTCCTTGCTGATTGGACATCACCTTTAAACAAGTGCTATCCATGGTTCTGAACCCACAATTTGCTGGCTCCTTAGCTGAGATGCCTTCTTTTCAAATAAAGATTAAAAGAGAATGAAGAAAAATTGATAATAGAAGTAAATTAGAAAGTTGCTTACAATTACATGCTCTATCTGAATCATGAAAGAAAAACATTGGGTTCAGTGTCCCTTTAAGTTTAGTATACAATATGCATGACGTGCTAAACCTCTGAAAAAATACATTTCTTTCATTTAATTGGCAAGAGTCCATGAGCTAGTGACGTATGGGATATACAATCCTACCAGGAGGGGCAAAGTTTCCCAAACCTCAAAATGCCTATAAATACACCCCTCACCACACCCACAATTCAGTTTTACAAACTTTGTCTCCTATAGAGGTGGTGAAGTAAGTTTGTGCTAAGATTTCTACGTTGATATGCGCTTCTCAGCATTGTTGAAGCCCGATTCCTCTCAGAGTACAGCGAATGTCAGAGGGACGTGAAGGGAGTATCTCTTATTGAATACGATGATTTTACTAACGGGGGTCTTTTTCATAGGTTCTCTGTTATCGGTCGTAGAGATTCATCTCCTACCTCCCTTTTCAGATCGACGATATACTCTCAATTTACCATTACCTCTACTGATAACTGTTTTAGTACTGGTTTGGCTATCTGCTATATGTGGATGGGTGTCTTTGGTAAGTATGTTTTTTATTACTTAAGACACACTCAGCTATGGTTTGGCACTTTATGCATTTATATAAAGTTCTAAATATATGTATTGTACTTATATTTGCCTTGAGTCAGGTTCATGTATTTCCTTCTGCAGACTGTCAGTTTCATATTTGGGGAAAATAAACATTTTTATTTGATGATACATTTCCTACAAAAAAAATAAAAAATTGTTTCTAGCAATGGCTCTGTCACTACCAATGTTTCAATCTTTTTGGATAAAATTTTAAGATCCTATGTGGAGTTATCCACCTCATTTATAAAAGATACTGGGGACTTTTTGCAGAAGATTGACACATTGGATATACCTACGAATACATTTTTGCTTTTTAGTCTTGATGTTGACAGTTTGTGCACGTCTATAACCCATGAAAGTGGTTTGGGGGCAGTCAAATCTGTTTTGAACAGTGACAATAAGTATAGTTTAATTTAAGTTGATTTTTCCATTCAGTTATTGGAAATTATTCTATATTGTAATTACTTCCTGTTGGAAGATGATTATTACCCACAAACTCAGCGGACTGCCATGGGATCCAACGTCGCCCCCAATTATGTCAATATTTTTATGAATGTTTATGAAGAAAAATTTGTTTTTTCTCATGATTTGTTTATTCGATATGGCGCCTGTTTGTGGCGCTATATCGACGATGTGTTTGGCATTTGGCTGGGCGACGTTGTATCCCTGGTTGCTTTTGTTAATGACCTGAATGTGACTACCAATCACATCAGATTCAAGTTGGAGTGGAGTGAGGAGAGTATTACATTTTTGGACACAAGAATTATTAAGTCTAGATCTGGTTTACAAATAGATCTGTATAGGAAAGAAACAGACCGTAACAGCCTTTTGCATTTTAATAGTGCCCATCCTCCATCCCTTTTTAAAGCCCTTCCCAGGAGTCAGTTCCTGAGGGTACGTAAAATAGTTTCTGATGAAGTGGTTTCTAAGTGTAGATTGAATGAACTGAGCATTAGATTTTTGGAACGGGGTTATCCTATATCTGTTATTGATAGAGAGAAGCAATCTGTTTTATCTATCCCTAGAGAGTCTTTGTTACACCCAAAAGTTGGGACATTGAGAGGGAATATAAAAGATAAAAAGAATGATGGTAGAATGGTTTTTGTATCCGAATATAATGCACATAAGTCACATTATTCAGAAAATAATTAGGAAACATTGGGACATGTTGGGTAAATGTAACCCTGACGTTATAGAGTTTCAAAATACCCCTATGCCAGCTTACAAGAGAAGTCCAAATTTGCAACAACATTTGGTAAGAGCGGACATTGGTACTAAAAGTTTAGACAACACCCAAAGTTATATCACTAACAAAAATAATGGTTGTTTTCCATGTTTAAACTGCTCTTGTTGTGGCAATCTCATAAAAGGTTCAGTATTTTATCATCCGACCACTGGCCATAAGTATAACATTAAGGGATACCTTACATGTCTCTCTAGTTTTGTAGTTTATTTAATTAAATGCCCTTGTGGGCGGAGCTACGTGGGTGAGACCACCCGTAGCATCCACGATAGAATTATTGAACACAAGAGCAATATACGTACAAAAAAAGTTACTGCCCCTGTTGCCCACCATTTTCTTAAGATGGGTCATGCTATTATAAATCAACTCAGGTTTCAGATTATTGAATGGGTTCAGAAGCCACGTCGTGGTGGGGATAGAGAATGTTTGCTTAAACAACGTGAGGCCTTCTGGATTTATAAGCTTGGTACATTAGAACCCTCTGGGCTCAATAGAGAGTTAGATTTATCTGTGTTTTTGTGATAACATCTTTTTATAAATTACCTTTTAACAAACTATTGTTGTATGGAATTTATAGGTGAAAATATTGACTGCTTACTAGGAAGTAAAATTTATACTAGGATGTTTTGAGATTCATTTATGTAGTAATATATAAATCTCTTTCTGCCTTCATTCTGTGTAGGAATTGCATTTTTAGTATTTTTATTTTTTTGTAGGAAATGTATCATTATTCTCTATTGTATTTTGGGTAATTTTAAATGTTTAGGATAAATGATGTACATAGATCCATCACAGTGATTGTTTGTTATTTGGATACTATAGAGTTAACTTTTGTGTATACTCACTAGTGCCCTCTAGTGGGGGCTGTGTATAAATTCTCACTATGTTTAGTGTAAAATTAGCTTGACAAAGGGACACACTCCTGAAACGTTGCTCTGCTGTTTTTCCTTGTGTGTTCAAAATAAAATTTCTTGTTTCTTCAGAAACATGGTTGGAGGATCAATTTCCCAAAATGTTTCTTGATTCCTCAGAAAAGGGTCACCTTTTTAGGCTTCCAGATAGATTCAGTGTCCATGACTCTGTCTCTAACAGACAAGAGACGTTTAAAATTGGTTGCAGCCTGTCGGCACCTTCAGTCTCAGTCATTCCCTTCAGTGGCTATGTGCATGGAAGTTTTAGGTCTCATGACTGCAGCATCGTACACGATCCCCTTTGCTCGTTTTCACATGAGACCTCTACAGCTTTGTATGCTGAACCAATGGTGCAGGGATTATACAAAGATATCACAATTAATATCCTTAAATCCCAATGTACGACACTCTCTGACGTGGTGGATAGATCACCATCGTTTAGTTCAAGGGGCTTCTTTTGTTCGGCCAACATGGACTGTGATCACAACAAATGCAAGTCTTTCAGGTTGGGGAGCTGTTTGAGGATCTCTGACAGCACAAGGGGTTTGGAAATCTCAAGAGGCGAGATTACCAATAAATATTTTAGAACTCCGTGCAATTCTCAGAGCTCTTAAGTTTTGGCCTCTGTTAAAGAGAGAACCGGTCATTTGTTTTTAGACAGACAATATCACAACAGTGGCATATGTCAATCATCAGGGTGGGACTCACAGTCCCCAAGCTATGAAAGAAGTATCTTGGATACTTGCTTGGGCGGAATCAAGCTCCTGTCTAATCTCTGCGGTGCATATGCCAGGTGTAGACAATTGGGAGGCGGATTATCTCAGCCGTCAGACTTTACATCCAGGTGAGTGATCTCTCCATCCAGATGTGTTTTCTCAGATTGTTCAGATGTGGGGTCTTCCAGAGATAGATCTCATGGCCTCTCATCTAAACAAGAAACTTCTCAGATACCTGTCCAGGTCTAGGGATGTTCAGGCGGAAGCAGTGGATGCGCTGACACTTTGGTGTTATCATCCTGCTTACATTTTCCCGCCTTTAGTTCTCTTTCCAAGAGTGATCTCCAAAATCATCATGGAACAATCGTTTGTGTTGCTGGTGGCTCCAGCATGGCCACACAGGTTTTGGTATGCGAATATGGTTCAGATGTCCAGTTGCCAGCCTTGGACACTTCCGTTAAGGCCGGACCTACTGTCTCAAGGTCCGTTTTTCCATCAGGATCTCAAATCATTAAATTTGAAGGTATGGAAATTGAACGCTTAGTACTAAGTCATAGAGGTTTCTCTGACTCAGTGATTAATACTATGTTACAAGCTCGTAAATCTGTCTCTAGAAAGATTTATTATAGAGTTTGGAAGACTTACATTGCATGGTGTTCTTCTCATAAATTCTCTTGGCATTCTTTTAGAATTCCTAGAATTTTACAGTTTCTTCAGGATGGTTTGGATAAGGGTTTGTCTGCAAGTTCCTTGAAGGGACAAATCTCTGCTCTTTCTGTTTTATTTCACAGAAAGATTGCTATACTTCCTGATATTCACTGTTTTGTACAGGCTTTAGTTTGTATTAAGCCTGTCATTAAATCAATTTCTCCTCCTTGGAGTCTTAATTTGGTTTTGAAGGCTTTACAGGCTCCTCCATTTGAGCCTATGCATTCTTTGGACATTAAACTACTTTCTTGGAAAGTGTTGTGCCTTTTGGCTATCTCTTCTGTTAGAAGAGTTTCTGAGCTATCTGCTCTTTCTTGTGAGTCTCCTTTTCTGATTTTTCACCAGGATAAGGCAGTGTTGCGGACTTCTTTTCCATTTTTACCTAAGGTTGTGAATTCTAACAACATTAGTAGAGAAATTGTTGTTCCTTCCTTGTGTCCTAATCCTAAGAATTATTTGGAAAGATCCTTACATTCGTGGTAAGAGTTTTGAAATATTATGTGGAAGCTACTAAAGATTTCAGGAACACTTCCAGTCTATTTGTTTTATTTTTTGATCCTAGGAAAGGTCAGAAGGCTTCTGCTATTTCCTTGGCTTCTTGGTTGAAACTTTTGATTCATTAAGCTTATTTGGAGTCGGGTCAGGCCCCGCCTCAGAGAATTACAGCTCATTCTACTAGATCATGTTGTATAAATCCACAGATCAGTCTCCACTTCGGGGGCCTTTAAGAATGAAGCTTTAGTTGATCAGATTTGCAAAGCGGCAACTTGGTCCTCTGCATACATTTACTAAATTCCACCGTTTTGATGTATTTGCTTCTTCAGAAGCAGTTTTTGGTAGAAAAGTTCTTCAGGCAGCTGTTTCAGTTTGATTCTTCTGCTTTTGATTTTAGTTTTATTCTTTCATTTATGAGAATAAATTTATTTTTTTGGGTTGTGGATTAATTTTTTTCAGCGGAAAATGACTGTTTTTATTTTTATCCCTCCCTCTCTAGTGACTCTTGCGTGGAGTTCCACATCTTGGGTATTGCTATGCCATACTTCACTAGCTCATGGACTCTTGCCAATTACATGAAAGAAAACATAATTTATGTAAGAACTTACCTGATAAATTAATTTCTTTCATATTGGCAAGAGTCCACGAGGCCCACCCTTTTTATGGTGGTTATGATTTTTTGTATAAAGCACAATTATTTCCAAATTTCTTTTGTTGATGCTTTCTATTCCTTTCTTTATCACCCCACTGCTTGGCTATTCGTTAAACTGAATTGTGGGTGTGGTGAGGGGTGTATTTATAGGCATTTTGAGGTTTGGGAAACTTTGCCCTTCCTGGTAGAATTGTATATCCCATACGTCAATAGCTCATGGACTCTTGCCAATATGAAAGAAATTAATTTATCAGGTAAGTTCTTACATAAATTATGTTTTTGTTAAACAATACATTTTTAATGAAACCTAATAATAACAATTGACCTTCTGTATTATTCTATAGCTTAGACTGAAAATAATTAATGGACAGTACCTGATTTCCTGAAATGATTGTAAACTTTTAGTTTTCTGTAATAATAATTAATTTAAAAGCATAATGAAGCAGGGAGAGATTAACGAACAAATTGTCTTCTAAGGTGCCTATATTTTACAGAGATCTAAAACATTACAATCATTTCAGGTTATCATATACTGAGGATTTAATGATTCACTGGATAAGGTGAGTAATATTACTGAATGTTGTATATTTCTAATGGGTAATTTCCCTTAAAGCTGTAATGGAAAAGATTGCGGATTACCCAATCCAAGTGTTGAAATAGTTCATCCTCCATGTCTAGTTTGTGTTGCGCCAGTGTCTGTTGCTGATTTTGTGTAATCACATTTTGCATGTTTTTGTCTCATTTTCTTTGCCTTTCACGTGCAAATGAAGAAGATGAAATTCAGAATGTTGAAGATCAGGGGTCAGAGGTCGAGGCAGGTTGGTCTCATTCTAGACTATGCTAATAGTAAACATTGCCTAGTGATTTAGAAAACTAGAATGCACATGCAATTCCTCCTTGCTTGCTTACTAGTTATAAAATACATTCTTAGCCCTAGATTCTATTGAGGTTGTAAATTTTACTGTATTTTTTAAAAATCTAAAGATATTTCAGTAAAGAGTTTGGATGTTGCAAAATATTTTAAAGGGTTATTCTAATGCAAACATTGCACAGTCTTATTTGAGTACTGTATTTAATTTTTCAGTCTTTGTTTTTAACTCTCACAAAAAGGTTGAACACATAGGTAAAGTCTCTCCTGGGAGCACAGGCATTGTAGTTCCTTAGAACACTTCTAGTAAGCCAATCGAAAGAGATGTCACATGACCCACCAAGCAACAACCATGTTCTGTTTTGAAACTGTAATGATTGCAGAGTGGCTCTTTGAGGGGGTTAAACACATATGCCTAGATTACGAGTGGAGCGCTAACTGTAGCGCAAGTGCAATATGTTTTTTTTAGGCTCCCGAGAGCGTTTTCAGCCTCTCTAGCCTCACCAGTCCTTATGTTATTAAATACTTCATAAGTTTTTTAGGGTCAGTAATGAAAAAAAGGGACAATTTTTGCATAATAATGACCCTTTAAATATTACTGTTATGCTTTTAGTATTGTTGCCCCCCACATCACAGTAAAATAATAATATAAATATATACATATAAACTTCATTCATTTTGACATTACAATCATAAAAGTCTACATTTTACCTTGCAAACCACCATTTATAATAGAGTAGAAAAAATAAATACAAAATTATTCCAAACCAATTAAAAAGTAAATAGTGATCAAGTTTTGCAGACGTCTGTGTCACCATTCCTTAGAATTGTCCGTCTCTGGTGATTCTAATGTGACTTTTGTGACCTCTCATAGGACACAGTTGGTAGTTGTGCGTGTGTATGTTTGTGTTTGTCATCTGTCACCTTGATTTCTTTAAACTGTAGCATTAATCACTATTAATCACTATCTATTTTTGATGTCATAAAGATTATGAGGAGAAACACCATTGTCCACCTGGTTATGGGAGAAAAGGCAAGTTATTGGTAGTTAGATGGTTGCGGTTGTCCTGAGAACGTCATTTCTACCATAACTCTTTGTCATGCATGTTCTTTAGTTTCATGGTGTGCTGTGGCTTATTACAACCATTAGTCTGTGCTGTGGTCTGTGTTTGACATTTATGCATGTTTAAAGAATGTGCCTCTTTCTCTGCTGTAAAGTGTTCACATTATTATTTGAATGTACATTATGCTGAAGCTATAGGATGGGTCACAGTTAATATACAATAAATTACAATAGATTGATGCACCCGCTAAAAGCTACATTTTGTTCTATGACTTCTATCGCATCTCTTGTGATGTAGGGCGTTTCTCATGATGCGCTTACTTAAAGAGACAGTTTACCTTGTATCTTAGCATCTTCTGAAAGCCCCCTGATCACATGACTTTGTATTTATTATCTATTGACTTGCATTTAGTACTGTGCTGTGCTGACTCTTAAATAACTCCTCGGGCGTGAACACAATGTTATCTATATTTCCCACATGAACTAGCAGTCTCCTGTTGTGAAAAGCAAATAAAAAAGCATGTGATAAGAGGCTGTCTACAGTCGCTTCTAAACAGGCAGACATATAGAGGTTTAAATGTAATAAAGTATATGAATATATCAATGCTGGTTGTGCATAGCTGGGTAATGGGTAGTAAAAGTGTTATCTATCTTTTTAAACAATAACAATTGTAGTGTAGAATGTCCCTTTAAAAGGTTTCCTTACAAATTGTGTTCAGTCTTTTCCTACTTTTTAGAACTTAAAAATAAAATAAAAATATATTTTATTTTCATCTGTGACTTATGTTTCACGCTTTATGATCGCTAATATCATGAGTAGCATTTTTTAAATATGGTACTTTAAACTATCATATATGCGTTTTATAAGGAAAAATATCAAATAATGAAATCACAAAGATGCAATTTGAAGCTGATATCAATTATATGAAATATGATGCAATCAACACTTGTATCGCTGTCTGGTGCAAGGTCAGTTTTATTAACAAAAACATGACAATGGAGTGTGTATGTTCACACTACTCACACACAGACATAAACCATATTCTATAAAGAAATATCTTGTGCAAATACACAAACATTTATGATGCTTTACTCTTGTCTTAAAGCAGGAGTTTACTATTGTAACCATGAGAGCAAAAGTAACTATAATTTGTTCTATAAAATTGCTCTCTTTAAATAAGTTTTAAGTGTATTTTTTTAGTACTCAAATTCTGTCAGTAGAGGGAGCACCATAGCTGTCTTATCAGCTGTAGATCGGTGATAGTACAAAGATAACATTCTTCTAACACACACACACAGGATTAGGTGAAGATAGAAAGATTTACATATATCATAATGAACATCCACATTAAAAGCATTATAGTAGCGCTATAGGCTAAAGATGTTCTACTACATGCAAACTAATTATATAATAGTAATACATTTGTTGTTAAAATGTTTATATTTTATTGATTATCAATCAAGTAATACAATTGCACAACAATATTCCCAGAAAGGATTTTTTTTAATAACAAAACGACATTCAAAATAGTAAAATGTAACATTACTTTACTTTACATTATGTTCCCTGGTAATCTCATAAGTGAATTATCCCAAAATAATCTCTTTGTAGAGACAGCATGAACACTGTATGTTGTTGAATGTGTCTGGGATAGATTTTTACTTTCATTTTTGACTATAATGTGGGACTTTTCTTTGAAAACTATTTTAGGCTTCCCACAAAATGTATGATGTTGTAAAATAGTCCCTCTGCTAAATTAGTGTAAGAAACACAGGTATACAAAATGATTTTGGAAGCATGTAATATGCTTTTATGTGATGCCATTGGCACTGGAAGTTTTAAAATGGTACTGACAAATAGTATAGCAGAAAAAAACATATACACAACTTTATAATAAAAGAAAAATTTAAAAAAATGGAAAAATAAATGGGAAAAAAAGTATAAAAAAACCTTTTCCACAACTTGCAATAAAATCTAATAATAATTGTCCAACCAAAATGTATTCTACAGTTTAAAATAACCAGTCAAGAACATTAACAATTTTATCCAATCATAAAAATGAGAATGAAATCTTCAAACAAGTAGTCTAAAAAGTTCAGTTCCAAAATGAGTCCACTTGCATTTTTGAACATATCATGTGATTCCAGTGACCAGTCTTAAAGGAGCTGTTTCCACTGTTGAAAATAAAGTCCTCAATTGAGTAGTCCATCCTTTTAGTTCCCAAAAAGGACCTGCGCCACCGAGGGAAGATTTCTATACTTTGGGTGATAAAAAGGTCCTATGTAGACTCTCTTTTTCTATTATTATCTATCATTATAAATCAGAGTGATATTGATGGAGTAGTGATATTATTTTAAAAGTCTGTGTTTTAACAGTAGATATTAATGTCCAGTATTGCATGTTGTGTTAGCAAATAAAATAAGGTGATTTAATTAGTATATTATTATAAGAAAGCACGATTTTGAACAAGAGAAACATTTGATTTGTGTTCAATGATTTGGTCTAAAAGTTGGGAAATGGATTTTTAAATTTGTATATATATATATATATATATATATATATATATATATATATATAATTATATAAAATAATATTTTATATATAATTATATGTTATGTTTTTTATTTACTGATCATTTTTCTATGCAAGAGTAAAAAGAAAACCTTCCTAGCAAGATTATGAGACTACAAAGCATCATAGTCAGTTCATACTTATGTTATCATTTATTTATGCCTAGTACATTTCACAGTATGAATAAATAACTATATCATACTTCAGGAGGACATTCTGATATTTCCAGTAGTTTTCAATTATGTGCAATAAGGAAAAAAGATTGTTCTTGTTTTTGCCTATTTTTGATATGTTGGAGTTGTGTAAAACTAGGACACATATGAAGGATATAACTGCTCTGTATTTTATGTATTATGTATTTTTATTCTATTCCCCAATCATTCTTTGCCTTTTGTCACTATAGGAGCTGGCAAAGAAGTGTCAGAAGATTTGGATAGTCCTGTAATGGGTATGTTCCCTTCGAGAAAGGACTGAAGTCTTAAGTAATCATGTCAACCTCTCAGTGAGAGTATTAATGAAAGTTAGAGTCTGGAGATGCAGGGAAAGTTTTTCTGCAAACCCATCCAGACTGTCGCTAACAGCTCCTGAGCAATCAGTGTTGACGAGTTTCACTGCTTGCTGCTACACACTCAAGTCCATGTCAGAAGCGCTGCTGCAAGGCTGTCACATTTGAGAGGCTGTGCCTGTTTCACAGCATGGATCCTGCAGGGTAAGACCGTTTGTTATATATACAATTTAAAACGCTATACAAGGTCACAGTGTGGCTCCTTTATACCTCGAAATGATCAAGGGTTAATATTTCCTTCAGGGAGATTATTTGAACAGTTTGGGGATTTATATCTGCTTAATGTGAGAGTTTTTTAGGCTCATAGACTGTGCGTTTTTTTTGGGGCTTGGAACAAACAGGTTTCACTTTAGTTTTTAAAGTGTTGCGCAGCTCATAATAGCTTGGCGCCCTTTTTCATAGCAGGGGAAGTCCTGTCTTACGCACTACGTGACCGGGTGCGGTCTGTTTAATTTCCTAAGATCCTGTTGCAGACATCACTTCTGAGGAGAGCATTTTCACTGTAAGCTGTCTGGGTCTAGGAGGTGGTGAGTGCCCCAGCCATTGGGAGTATTAAGGTGCCGTTTTTTTAAATAAAAGCGTTTCTTTTTTATTGTCGTTCTGTGGGTATATACAAAGCTATGGAGGACTCTGATACTATATTAGAAGGTTCCGCTCCTTCTGTACTTATGAATAATTCCTGTTTATATTGTGAGGAGGCTGTGGTTTGCCCGCCTGCTCAATTTTGTTCCATTTGCCTAAACACTGTTCTAAAGTCTAAGAAGGGAGACAAGCTTGCTAATACTCATTGCGCTATTAGCCCTTCTGAGCCGTCTACTTCTCAGGAATCTGGGTTACTACTCTTTCTACATTACCCGCTCCACATGCAGTTCCCCACGGCTCAACTAATCCTACATTTGGAGGGGGATTTTTTTCCAACGCACTTTACCACGCAGTTACAATCGGCGGTGTCTGCGGGCCTGAGTGCCTTTCCTCGCTCTAACAAACGTAGTTCTCCGGACCTAGAATTATCTAAATATTTCTACTATATCCCAGCTATCCGAGGATGACTTAACCTCTGTAGCTTCAGAGGGTGAACTTTCTGAGTCAGAGACTTCAGTTACTAAACCTCCTTCAGCGGAGTAACCCTCCTTTAGATTTAAAATTGAGCATCTGTGTTTTTTATTAAAGGAGGTTCTGTCTACTCTAGAGGATCCAGAGGCTACACTCCCTGAGGAGTATAAGATCCCTAAATTAGACAGGGTTTACGAAGATAGGAAAGTCCCTCGACTTTTCCTGTGCCAGTTAAGATGGCGAACATCTCGTCTACTTTTAAAAAATGATTCCCGGTCCCTGAGTCTCAAATTAGATTTGTGGGGCTCAATCCCGAAGGTGGATGGCGCTATCTCCACGCTGGCTAAGCATACTACTATCCCTCTGGATGATAGTTCTTCTTTTAGAGAGCCTATGGATAAAAAAATGGAAACTTTTCTGAGGAAGATGTTTCAACATACAGGGTTTTAATTTCAACTGGCGGCATCTGTAGCCGCGGGTGCTGGAGCAGCTACATACTGGAGACTCCCTTCGAGGATATTCAGGAGAGAATTAAGGCACTGAGAATTGCTAACTCCTTCATCTGTGACGTGAATAAGCAGATTATTTGCATAAATGCAAAGGCTGCTGGCTTTGCGGTTTTAGCCCGCCGGGCTCTCTGGTTGAAGTCTTGGTCTGCGGATATGACTTCTAAATCCAAACTCCTTTCTCTTCCCTTCAAGGGGAAGATTTTATTTGGTCCAGGGCTGGACTCCATTATCTCTACGGTTACCGGAGGGAAAGGGGCCCTCCTACCGCAGGATAAGAAGAATAGGCCTAAGGGACGGCAACTGTCTAATATTCGTTCCTTTCGTGCTGACAAGTCGCAATGACAGCAGTCCTCTTTCAAGTCCAAACAGCCTAAGGGTACTTGGAAGCCGGTTCACTCCTGGAATAAGTCCAAACAGACTAAGAAGCCCGCCAAGAACAAATCCGCATTAAGGGGCTGCCCTTGATCCGGGATCGGATTGAGTAGGGTGCAGACTGTCCCTTTTTTCAGACGCTTGGTTCCAGCATGTACAGGATCCTTGGGTCCTGGAGGTTGCATCTCAAGGATACAGGAT
This sequence comes from Bombina bombina, assembly GCF_027579735.1. Taxonomy (NCBI): domain Eukaryota; kingdom Metazoa; phylum Chordata; class Amphibia; order Anura; family Bombinatoridae; genus Bombina; species Bombina bombina. Next base: position 1,017,631,961 of record NC_069503.1, read on the forward strand.
AGAATTCAAGTCTCATCCGCCCAGGGGCAGATTCCTACTCTCCAGTCTTTGAACAAGACCAGAAAAAGAGGGCTGCTTTCTTAGGTTGCGTACGGGATCTCTCCTCTCTAGGAGTAATTGTCCCGGTACCTACAGCAGAAAGAGGTTTGGGGTTTTATTCAAGCCTTTTCGGTGTTCCAAAGAAGGAGGGAACTTTCCGTCAAATTGTGGACCTAAAGTGCCTAAACAAGTTTCTGAGTGTTCCCTCTTTCAAGATGGAAACAATACTGTCAATCCTGCCTCTGGTTCAGGAAGGACCGTTTATGACCACAATACACCTTCATGTCTCGATTAACAGGGAACATTTTCAGTTCCTGAGGTTTGTTTTTCTGGATCAGCACTTCCAGTTCATAGCTCTTCCGCTTGGCTTAGCTACTGCTCCAAGGATATTTGCAAAGGTTCTGGGGACTCTTCTATTCTAGGCACCATCTTTTTGTCTAGCGGAAGAACATTCGGAGTCCCTTCTCAGTCTTCTTCGATCACATGGATGGAAGATAAACTTGGAAAAGAGTTCTCTTACTCCAAGTACAAAGGTGAATTTCCTAGGAACTATATTAGACTCCATATCCATGAGAATATTCCTCACAGATCAGAGACGTTGCAAGCTAACTTCTGCATGTCTTAACCTCCAGGCCTCCTCGAGACCCTCAGTCGCTCAGTGTATGGAGGTAATTAGACTTATGGTTTCCTGCATGGACATCATTCCTTTTGCCAGATTCCATCTCAGACCCTTACAACTATGCATGCTGAGACAATGGAACAGCGACCATTCAGATCTGTCTCAACAGATTGTGCTAGACAGCATGTCGAGAGACTCACTCTCCTGATGGCTCTGTTTTTTGAGACCGTCCTGGGAGATTGTGACTTCGGACGCAAGCCTTTCCGGCTGGGAAGCCGTTTGGGGTGCCAAGAAGGCACAAGGTCTGTGGACTCAGGAGGAGTCCTCCCTTCCAATCAATATTTTGGAACTCCAGGCAATCTTCAATGCTTTGAAGGTTTGGCCCCTTTTGGGTTCGTCCCAGTTTATCAGATTCCAATCAGACAATATAACCATGGTTGCTTATATCAACCATCAAGGGGGAACGAGAAGTTCCTTTGTGATGAGAGAAGTATCTCAGATACTAGAGTCGGCGGAGACTCACAAAGGTACGCTGTCAGCGATCCACATTCCGGGTGTGGACAACTGGGAAGCGGACTTCCTCAGCAGGCAATCCTTTCACCCAGGGGAATGGTCTTTTCACCCCGAGGTGTTTGCAGAGATATGCAGCAAGTGGGGGACGCCGGAGATAGATCTCATGGCATCCCGTCTCAATACCAAGCTACCCAGGAACGGTAGAGGGATCCTTAGGCGGAATTGATAGATGCCCTATCAGTACCATGGAGGTTCAGTCTCATATATCTTTTTCCTCCATTACCACTTCTCCCTCGTGTGGTAGCTCGCATCAAGCAGGAGCAAGCATCTGTGATTCTGATTGCTCCATCATGGCCACGAAGGACGTGGTTTGTGAATCTGGTAGGGATGTCCTCATCTCCTCAGTGGAGGTTACCTTGTCGCAGAGATCTGCTGATACAGGGTCCCTTCGTTCATCAAAATCTAGAATTTCTGAGGCTGACTGCGTGGAGATTGAACGCTTAGTCTTAGCCAAAAGAGGGTTCTCTGAGAGTGTTATCGACACTCTGGTTTAAGATTATAAGCCAGTTACTCGTCGTATCTACCATAAAGTGTGGAGGACTTACGTGTACTGGTGTGAAGAGCGTGGCTTTTCCTGGCATAAAGTTAAGGTTGCCAGAATTTTCACTTTCCTCCAGGATGCACTGGAGAAGGGCCTATCTAATAGTTCCCTGAAGGGACAGATATTGGCCCTGTTGGTGTTACTGCACAAAAGATTGGCTGAGCTTCTGGATGTGCAGTCTTTTGTTAAGGCTCTGGCTAGGATCAGACCTGTGTTTAGATCTGGGGCTCCGCCTTGGAGCCTTAATCTTGTTCTTAGTGTTTTGCAGCAGGCTCTGTTTGAGCCTATGCATACTGTTGACATTAAATTGTTATCTTGGAAGGTTCTTTTTTTGTTGGCTTTTGCCTCTGCGCGCAGAGTTTCTGAGATTTCTGCTTTGCAATGACATTCTCCTTATCTGGTTTTTCATGCTGATAAGGCAGTTTTACGCACTAAACTAGGGTTCCTCCCTAAGGTGGTGTCGAATCGTAACATTAATCAAGAAATTGTTGTTCCTTCCTTGTGTCCTATTTCTTCTTCAGCGAAGGAACGTTTGCTTCATAATCTAGATGTGGTTTGTGCCTTTAAGTTCTATCTTCAGGCTACTAAGGAATTATGACTATCTTCCTCTTTGTTTGTCATCTATACAGGGAAGCATAAGGGGCAGAAGGCTACTACGACTTCTCTATATTTCTGGTTGAGGAGTGTCATCCACTTAGCTTATGAGACAGCGGGACAACAGCCTCCTGAAAGGATAACGGCTCATTCCACTAGAGCAGTCGCTTCCGCTCTTTTAAGAATGAAGCCTCAATGGATCAGATTTGTAAAGCGGCTACCTGGTCCTCCTTACACACTTTTTCTAAATTGTACAAGTTTGATGTGTTTTCTTCGGCTGAAGCAGCTTTCGGGAGAAAAGTTTTGCAGGCTGTGGTGCCCTCAGAATAGGGTCCGCCTCCTCTTTCTCTTTTACCTCCCTTATTCATTCAGTGTCCTCTGGAGTTTGGGTATAGTTTTCCCAACAGTAAGGAAGGAAGTTGTGGACTCTCCCTGCCTTATGGAAGGAAAACATAATTTATGCTAACCAAATAACCTCCTTTCCTTCCTGGCAGGAATAGTCCACAACCCTGCCCGTAATTTATTTTTTTGATGGGCGGCTCCCTTTTTATATTATTTCTTCTGGCACCTTTTATACCCTAATGTTTCTCCTACTTTTCCTTGTTTCCTCAGCAGAATGACTGGGGGATAGGGGAAGTGGGAGGGATATTTAAGCCTTTAGTTGGGGTGTCTTTGCCTCCTCCTGGTGGCCAGGTGTTGTATTTCCCAACAGTAAGGAATGAAGTCGAGGACTCTCCCTGCCAGGAAGGAAAGTAATTTATCTGGTAAGCATAAATTATGATTTTAGAAGGGTTAAAGGTTATATGGTATATGGCAAAGTGTTTGACTGGGAAGGGTGTGTGTGTGTGTGTATATATAAATATATACATGTTTATAAGTGTATACATTTCTATTTATGTGTGTATATATACTGTATATATATATATATATATATATATATATATATATATATATATATATATATATATATGTATGTGTATACATTTCTATTTATGTGTTTATATGTGTAATATAACAAATAAACACATAAATATACATGTGTATATATACATACACACTTTTGAGCCCTTTTCAAATACCTTGAAACATGTAATATTATTTATTTTAATGTGTTCTGAATAGAAATACTTTAAATTCCAATGTTCTTCACATACAGATGTCCTTTTTATTTAAAACAATTCTCTCTCTCTCTCTCTCTCATATATATATATATATATATATAAAATAGAACATTTTGTTCTTTGCGAAGAACATTGGAATTTAAAGTATTCATAACTATCTTCAGCTTTAGCACAGTTGGCCTAACATGGTGTCAGTTTAGCACGCTAGTGATACGTTTTAGGTTTTTTTTAACTGTGCGTTGAATTGAAGTCTATCAGGCCGATTTATCACGGCCCAAATAGGGCCGTATACACCTGTTTCTGCACGTGTCTTCAGGCTCGCTGAAAACAGGAGTTAAGAAGCAGCAGTCTTAAGACCTCTGCTCCTTAAAGGGACATAATACTCATATGCTAAATCACTTGAAACTGATGCAGTATAACTGTAAAAAGCTGACAGGAAAATATCCCCTGAGCATCTCTATGTAAAAAAGGAAGCTATTTTACCTCACAATCTCCTCAGCTCAGCAGAGTAAGTTCTGTGTAAAAAGTTATACTCAGCTGTTCCCAGCTGCAGGTAAAAAAAAAAAAAAAGAAATGAAGAAATGAACAGCAGCCAATCAGCATCAGCAGTGCTGAGGTCATGAACTCTTTTACTGTGATCTCATGAGATTTGACTTAACTCTCATGAGATTTCATAGTAAGCTGAATAGGGAAATAATATGAGAGTGCACGAGGCTCATCCCCTAAGCTGTCCTAGGAAAGACACACTAAAATGCTGCTTAGAAATCCTTTACAATGGGAGGTGGCTACTGAGGAACTTTTGAGGTAAAATATCTTTCTTTTTTACATAGAGATGTTAAAGAGATATTTTCTAGTCAGCTTTTTACAGCTATGCTGCATCACTTTCAAGTGTTTAAACATTTGGGTATTATGGCCCTTTAACTCATCCGCTTACCTCTGAGATGGCGTACAGCAATCAGCCCGATCAGATACGATGGGGTTGATTGACACCCCTGCTATTGAATCTGCACGGGGCGGGATTGCACAAGCATTTTGCTGCACTTTAATAAATCGGCCCCTAGGGGCGAATGCGCTAACGCGGTCACCATATCTAAAGTCTTGAAGTTAGTGTGCATCTTAGCTCTTGCGCTAACTTTTTACTTTCACCTTGTAATATGCGTGATATCCCGGACACATTAAAATTTTACTTTGAGCGCATTTAGCGCAAGAGTGGAAAATTCCGATAGCACACCACTTGTAATCTACCCCAATATATTTAATTTTATTAAAGGTGCTATCTCTGCTAAAATCATTTAAAGGACCAGTAAACACAGTAGATTTGCATAATCAACAAATGCAAGATAGCAAGACAATACAATAGCATTTACTCTGAATTTCAAATGAGTAGCCGATTTTTTTCTAACAAATTTCAAATTTATGTCTATTTCCACTCCCTCTGTACCATGTGATAGCAATCAGCCAATCACAAATGCATATACGTATAGTCTGTGAATTCTTGCACATGCTCAGTAGGAGCTGGTGACTCATAAAGATCAAATATAAAAGACCCTGCACATTTTTATTAATGGATGTAAATTGGAAAGTTGTTTAAAATTACATGCTGTATCTGAATCATGAAAATGTTATTTTACCTGAGTGTCCCTTTAATGTGATTCTTTTTCCTAAATAAAAATAACTCTTTTGCCTTTAAAGTTCTTTAAAGACTTAAATATCTAATTTACAAGAGTAACATTTTATTCATATAATCATAAAAAAGGAGGTGTTCTGCATTAAATGTGATCAAATGTTCTCATTCCAGGCAGTATTCGCTGCAAATATAGTTTTGTTCTGCATTTTTGTTTTCAAAGAAAAATTATATTTTTAGAAAACGTGCAATTATTTTATATGAGGATTTTGGGTTGTTTACTTTGCTTTTTGAGACTTTTTTTTTAAGAAGTGGATGTAATGTATGTTTTATCATATGAAAAAATTATATAAATATGTTAGGTGCCCCTTTATTGCAATACCTTATAAATAAATTATCACAAACCAGGGACATAACTACCAGGGGTGCAGAGGCTGCAACTGCGAGCGTGCTCCTGAGGGGGGGCGGGGCCCAACTTCAGAAAAAAAAAAGTCAACTTCTTTAATAAAAAACATTGACCTGCCGCTGCCTGCACTGATATCATGTGAGTGTGACATGATGCTTGACTAGTTTCTCTGTCTCTGACTACAGGGATTAGTGTTTCTGTTTTACCCATTGATGTTTATGTGTATGTATGTATGTATGTGACTGTGTGTGTATTTATGCATGTATGTGTATATGTGTATGTTCTTGGAAACAGCAGATTGCAGACCTTGTTACTACAGCATGGGGGGGCGGGGGGTAAACAGTGTCACTATACAGTACCACTATATTCAGTATGGGGGGGCTGGACCATGTCACAGACTACTGTGATCACTTTATAAAGTACTGGGGTGGATAGGGTCAGGCCAGTCATCTCACCGGCAGATTACAGACGGTGTCACTAACTCACTATATACAGTACTGGTGTGTTAAACAGTGTCACTATATACAGTAATAGGGGGTCAGACCATCTCACAGACTGTGGGCACAGGGTACCCCCTTTTGCAGACATGTAATCTGATTTCTATTTTTTCTGTGTTAAATGTTAAAAAAAATGCATCTAATTCACATTTATTTTTGAAGGGGTGGGTGGGGGGGGGGGGCTTCTTAGATTCTTGTACCTGGGCCCTGTGGTTTCTAGTCACAAACACCTTTCTCTGACAAAATGGAAAAAACTTTATTAATATTACCCAAAATTAATGATAAATGCCAGCTAAGCTAATAAAGGTGAGTCTCTAACAAAGACAACCCCTTGAAGCTAGGATTTTAACCAATATAGAGTGGCCTCTCTTTTCTAGTGCAGCCTGCCCCAAAACCAAATTAAGTTCTTTCCACATAAAGATTTCAGAACTGTCACTGAAAGCTGCATTTGCTCCAAATGTCTCCCTTTACCCAATACACTTGCTGCAGTCCTTCTGCCTAAATTGGCATGTCAGCACCAATAACTGACATTTGTGGAGATCTTGATAAAGCTACTAAATTTGTCTAGTCCCAGCCTCCAAGCTGCAAGTGACAGTCATGGACTTACCAAGGCCTCCAGCTGCAACTAATACTCAAGCGGCAAAATTAACCTTGACTATATTAATGTGGAGGAAGGGATGACAAAATATTTGAAAAGGTAACTGACACATAGGACAAGCATCTGGGTACTAATCAACTGAAAGCCATAAGCATTACCTGTAACTGTCAACACT